>NC_081406.1:632670586-632800586 GCF_030272615.1 Cryptomeria japonica
TAATTTATGAAATACCTTCAATACCCTATGTAATAACATTATTTCATTAATTTCACATCCATCCATGCATCCATAATCATGCACCACCATTTTTTAACACAAATCAAACATCAAGGTGGCATTTCATCCTACCATATTAGAGGGGTGATAAAAGGATTTGACAAGAATCCCTACAAAGGAGCTTGTTTCAAATTTGGAGGAGAAGGACATCGAGAATTTAAATATCATTAAGAAAGTGCTAACATGAGAGGAGAGAACGACACAAGATTATCATACATAGAGGAAGAACTTGTTGGATTGCCAAGAACCATTGGGAAAACTAAGGGAGAATAATTGATCGTGAGGAGAGTCTATTACAAATAGAGTCAACTGAGGAACTAAATCAAAGGAATTTTTTATTCAAAATAGTATCCAAATCAAGAGGTAAGAGTTATAAAGTTATCATTGGTAATGGTAGTACAAAAAAATTGGTTTATGAGGATATGGTGAGGAAGTTGAATTCAAAGAGGATAAAAAATTCAAGCTCATATGGGATTATATGGATTCAAGATAACCACAAGATATTGGTATGTGAGCAATGTTTGGTGAAATTCAACATAGGCTCATATAATAATGAGGTATTGTGTGATGTTATGCCAATGGACACATGCCATTTATTTTTGGGATGACCCTAGTAGTATGATAAGAAAGCAATTCATGATGGAAGAAAGAACACCTACATTAAAAACTTGATTGGGAAGAAACATATCTTGGTGCCTTTAAAGGAAGAGGGTAAAAGTGATTTGTGTGGTACTGATAGAATTTTTTGGGTGGATCGAAGGAAATTTTTGGATGGATTGTGACATAGAAATATGTGTTTTGCATTAATTCCAAGAAATTATGGCAACAAAAATGTAAAGAGTACCATCACCAAAAAGGAGGAACCATCACATACTTGTAAGTCAATGAATTGTTGGTAGAATATCAAGATATTTTATTAGAGAATGTATCAAAAATATTATCACCAATCTAGAATATCAATCATCACATAGATCCCATACATGAAGCAAGTTTGATGAAAAAAATAGTACATAGGAAGACACCGATAAAAAATGCGAAGTTAAATACATAAGTATAGGAGATCACGAGGAACAAATTGATTTGGGAAAGATTAAGTCTATTTGCACAATAATATTATTATTATCACCAAAGAAAGATGAAGAATGGAGGATGTGCACATACTCAAGAGCTCTCAACAGGATCATTATCAAGTACATATTCTCTTTGCCAAGGATGAATGACATTATGTATTGTTTGAGTGGTGAAAACTACTTTTCCAAGATAGATATTAAGGGTGGATACCATCATATTAGAATAAAATAAGGAGACACATGGAAGATTGAATATAATACTAGTGACGGTTCATATGAGTGGTTAGTCACACCGTTTGAATTGACCAATACATTGAGCACATTCATGTGACTAATGAACAAGGTTTTGAAAGATCTATTGGATAAGTTTTTCATTGTTTATTTGGATGTGATATGATCCTTATATGATATAATACTCAGTATATATAATAATTTCCTAAGTATAATAAGGTTAATAACTTTTAGTATTGGTTAATCCTAACATAAATATTAGTTAATACACTAATCCCTCTTAATTAAGATGAATGGATATGTCCCTACAAAGTTAAGTCCATAAATAAGGATGAGAACTCTCTCACATACCATAATATCATCTATTATTGAATTCATATGTTATCATCTAATAATTGGAGGTCAGCCCCTTAAAATGATATGCTATATTTATGTTTTTTGTATTTATATCTAAGAAATATTAGAACAAGTGGTATCAGAGCTACAATTTGGCCCAACATTTTTGTTTCAATCATAACTTCCAAACCATTGCAACTTTTAATCTGATATTTTTTTGTTTTTGAGGTACATACTAGACAAACTCTAAAAAAAATTGAAACTAAGTTTTACAAAAGTTATTGATATTTTATTATTTTTCATAAAATTGCTTTATAAGCTACAATTTTCAGAATTTGACTACATTTTTTACATTTTTACAAAGCTTATCGAAAATTAGATAGGGTTAGTTCTTTGTAATTTACTGTTAGACATAATAGGTGTTTTAATTTAATGGTCAAAGTTTAGTCAATATTTTAATTAAATTTTATTTATATGCTGCAATTTTTGGATTTTTTTTTAATTTACATTTTGGGAAATCTTATCACAAATTAGGAGGGGTTAGTTCTTTAAATTTTGTTTTTATAAATAAAATATATTCCTTAATTTAATCTCTAAGTTTGGTTCAAACTTAAAAATTAAATTCTCTCACACCGAATACTTTCCTACCTTAATAAATCTTAAAATAAAGACACAATTGAAGCTATGCTATCTTTCAGTTTAGAGGACCTTTCCATACATATGAAATCTAAGGAACCATTTTATTTAAACCACCTAAGACTGAGGAAAGAGTTTCAAAAGGACATGAAACAATTATACATTTCATTAAAGAGAATTGTTTGACATGAGGGATAGAAAAATATTTTCTAGGTCAATAATTATGCCTACCATGAATAAAAATTCATAAATTTGATGGTAGAAGTGTAATTTCATGGATATGCCTCATTAGACAATACTTTATAATTCATAATATATAATTAAGGTCATGGTTGACATAGCCTTATAATATGTTGAATTAGGACCTTACAAATGGTACCGATGGAAGATGAATGATATAAAAGGACAAATTTTTAGTTGGCAATAATTTAGTAAAGAATTAGCAGCTTTCTATGAACAAATATTATTTTACCCAACTAAAAAATTTAAAATATTTAAGATCTTTAGCTTAATATAATGCTAACAATTTGAGATTGACACTTTGATCTCCCAAGGTAACACCTTACCAAAGGCTACAATTATACATCAATAGACTTAGAACCAAAATCAGCATGATGTTCATGTGTTGGAACCTTGTATAGTTAGGCAAGCTATGCAATTTTTGGCATTGGATTGTCATTTTCATTGATGTCAACGTTGAGAAAATTGAGTGTCACAGAGTGAGAATATATTGTACCGGTAGGCTAGAAACAGAGAAGAAAATCTCTTGTACTGAATTACTTCAATGTTGCGGATGTGTGCATTTGCAAGGAGAGCTGAACGAAGTGTTGTTCTCGATCAAGTTCGAAAAATAGACAGAGAAAGCTTAAATGGATAGACCTATGTGTGTAATGTTTTTAATCATTTATCCCACATCGAAAATATAGTGGTGGTATTGAGTTTTTATATTGGACGACGAGTATAGGTTAAGTAAGCAATGACTCACATATTTTTGTCACCTGACTTGGAGCATGTGTTGAGCTGACATGATTTGTTAGATGCCTGTTCACAATGGTCAAGACAAAATCACTGGTGAAGGTTGCAAAGTTGTGATGGACCATCAAGCGCATGATCACAATGGTCAGAGATAACCGTTGTTGTGATCTGCAATGTTGCAATAGAATTGTGAATGGTCACAAAAGATGTCAGGCACGTGATCGCGGCTTGGAGATAACAATGAAAAATTAGCCTACGATGTAGCGAGAGACTGCCACGTGTCGCTCAAATCACACCATCACATGGAGAGGTGATGACATCAAGAAAGGCTTGTAATGTTGTGACTCAATGCCACATGCCCAGGGAGAAGCAGTTGAGGTTTCCACACTAGTTAGATAGGCATGTTGACCAAGGTGACCTATAGACGTGCTAAGAACAGTATAAATGTTGCTTATCAAAGAGCATTTATTTTTGTTTGTTTGACCAATTAATGAAGAGTCAATTAATGTTGACAAAGAACTGTTACATAAGGATACATAAAATGGTTGTTGGATGTTGGATCAAATCTGATCGCAGAGATTGGAAACAAGTGAAAGAAAGGATGCATTGAATTTTGACGATTGCCAGACTGCAGAATAGAGACAAGATCAATGTGTCAATGGCTCAAGAAGATTTAAAAATCTTCAATCAATGGAAGTGTTGGCATTAGATTGTCATTGATGTCAACTTTCGAAGGACAAAGCTGCAGAGATAATAAATGCCACATAGAGAAACACATAGAGCAAGTGAAGTTGCAAAAATGTTGAACACATCATGTTAATCGTGCACAATTATAGATAGAAGGAAAGATTGAAGTGTGTTATTGGGATGCGCAATTGGACAAGATTGACACAGATCATAGTGTGGTGAATGCATTGGGCGAGCTGATTTGAATTAGAAAAAGTTTGGTTGCAATTTGACTAACATGTCGTGTTAGTCAAACTTTGCTGCATTGATATGCGCATAACACAATGTGTTATAGCTATCGCTATGGTCAACTCCCTGCATTGACAAAAGGCTACTGCGACAAGAGAAAGGAGATTCACATAACACGTAGGTTGGAGATGCACATAACATGACAAGTTTTATCTCCTACAACATAAAGGTTGGAAGAGTGGTTACCTACAGGTAAACAAGAGATAAAGAGAAAAGTGTCCCACGCTATCCCACGCTAGGGAAAACTAAAAGAAAATTGACATGTGGGATAACCTAGAAGCAAGGCATGTGGTATCTCCTGCTAGCTCGCAAGGGTAAGAAGGCTAAAGTGAAACTAGTGTGAGACATAAAAGTCAAAGGGGAAACAATGTCCCCTGACATCCCATAGGATGGAAAAGCGAAATGTGATGGTCACTCGGGGTAAGCACAAACAAAGGATCTCAAGGCTCCCCGCTATCTCGTTCCATGCAAGATGGATGCGCAATGGCTTTGTAGGGTAAGTAAAAAAAAGAAGGAGACTCCCGCTATCCCGCATCGAGAAAAGCCGAAGTAAGAATACCTCATGGGGAAACAAAAGAAGAAACAAAAGGTTGAGCCCGCTATCCCGCAATGTCAAAGACCGAAGACTAGATGCACTGCGAGGTAACAACTACAATGTTGATGCCTGTACCCCATCATCTCTCAACAAGCAGAGGGATGAAAAGAGGACCTTGTCGAGTAAGATAAAAGGAAGATGATGCACATCCCACCATCCCCTAATGATAGAGTTTGAGGCTGGTGTGATCAGTTGAGATGACTTTGTTGACATGTTGGCAACCTGATAGACACATGGGTCCAGGTGGTGGTTGACCAAGTTTGACCAGGTGATTTGGACGTCAAATATAATGACATGTGGCTTCCAAGTGGTCAAAGGATGAATCATATGATGGAAGTAGCTGTCAATCTTTTTTGGGGCTGGTCGAGAGAGAATGGAGAAGGCATTAATGGTGACTGTGTTGCAGGTTATTTGTTTGGCTTGAGGAAGGATACCAAATCTCTTTAGTCAGATGGAGATTACTAAAGTTAGCAATCTGTATGCAAATAATAAAACGAGAGACAAAAGGGATATATTTATTAAAGATAGATACTTGTCCAAGAAGTACGCACAAAGGATTGAATCACTAGCAAATCTGATTTCTCAGGAGCTCGAGAAGAATCATTTTTAAATTTTATTTTGGAGGGAAAATATTATGTAAACCGAGATTGTTGAGATTTGACAGAGGTAGATGTGTGCTGATAGAGATTTAGAGAAGTGTGAAAACGTAGAAGATAGAAAAGTGAAGAAAAATAAGAAATAGAGTGTGTAGAAAAGTGGTTTCTGTGGGTGTGCATAATATGATGTTTGAGCAACCAATAACCTCACAGAAAAAGTTATATACAGAGTAATCAAAAATAAAAGAGGAGATGAGTAGCTACTAAAAGAAAAAGCAAATAGTAGAAAAAGAGCGAATTAAGAAGGCAAAGCAAACAGAGAAAAAGGTACAACAAAGAGATAAAACAATTAAGTGAAGCAAGTATTCAAAAGAAGATAAGGTGCAGTAGAGAGAAAAAGAGACAATTTAGCATAGACAAAGAGCAAAAAGAGAAAAGAACAAAAGTGAGTAGTAGAGACAACTGAATAGAGAACAATGAGCCGAGGTAGATAACATAATGAGTTAGTCACACAGGGTGAAGGGAGAAAATAAATTAGACAAAGAATATCGGAAGGCAGAGTGAACCATTTTCAGAAAGGTAGAATTGTAAGTGTTACAAAACCCATTTGTAACAAGGCTTTTCATTGCATTGTAAAATTTGATTTTATTGTATTTCTCTGAGTGGGTGCTCAAAGAAAAGGTAGGTGATCTAAATTATTAGGGGGTTGGTGCTCCTTGAGTTGGTGCTCAAAATCATCAAGGGGTTGGTGCTCTAAAGATATTATAATTAGTAATTTTATTGTGAGGTTGGATTGGAGTAGTAGACTCCAGTAGCTATTCTCATAGAGTTTTTTTTCACATTGGGGTTTCCTCATAAATCTTGTATCTTATGATTTGATTTGTGTGTGTGTGTTCTTGTTTTTTTTTTCTATCTTTAGTATCTCCACACTTAGATTAAAAGTTTTTAAAGATTCATCGATTCACCCCTCCCTCTCAGTGACCTATTGTGTTCCTTCAAGAAGATCCTTATAGGAGCAGGTGAGGCTACTTAAAATAGTAATCTAAATACAAAAATTTGAACTAGAAGATGGAGAAGGTGCATTTAATGCTGGTGGAAAATATCTTGCAAGGTAGGTGAAAGATCAAATCTTTTTGCAACTCGAGTAGAGTTAATTCAGATAGATGGCAGGAGATTGCTTGAGGAAGAAGATGACCATCATTCATATTGATTGATTGACGATATACAGAAAATATGAGATTGCACAAAGTATTGGAAGTGTATCTAAGAGAAGGTGAAAAAGAGAGTGGTGAACAACATAATGTGAGTGTGGAGTGAAAAGAAGAGAGTAGGTGCATAATAGAGAACCTACTTGTATGCTCAAGTGTAGAACAATATAGAGATTTTGTTGTAAGCAGCAGAGGCAGAGATCAAAAGTGCAAAAATATAGAAAGTTATAAAATCTCATTTGTAACAAGGTACTCTAACTGTAAAGAAAATTTATCTTTATTGTATATCATCTGAGTGGGTTCTCAGATCAGGGGTTGGTGCTCCTTTAGGTTGGTACCCATAAACTTGTAATCAAACATTTTCATTGTGAGGTTGGATTAGATTAGTAGAGTCTAGTAGCTATTCTCACCAAGGTTTTTCCCATTTTGGGTTTTCCTCATAAATCCGATGTTATGTGTGTGTTTGTCTTGTGCACGTGTATTTAATATCTCTTTGCATTGACATTCTTGATTTCAATTATCTATGTTTAGTCATTTAGAAAGTTAAATTTTTGTATCCACTGTTTCAGCCCCCTCTTAGTGGACTGTTTGTGTTTCTTGAGTAATAACAATATCAAAGGTGAGAGTAATTGACAAAAATGTGACTAATCCTAGTAGAAAAAACATGGACAAATTCTTGAACCCAAGAGAAATTAGTAATCTCTTTCCTCAACAAAAGATAGATAAAAGAGAAAAATATATAAGTTGGAATTATGATAGTGAATTCTCAAAGAGTTATAATTGTTCTAATAGTGAGAAAAATAATGATTTTCAAGAAGAGGGAGAAACACCCACAAAAGGACCAAATATAAGACTTAAGAATGAGGATTCTAAAGACAAAGAAAGCACTACTATCTCCACACATGCATTGAATGGAAAAAATACACTATAAAAACTCAAAGTAATTGGTAATATTAAAATCCAAAATGTGAAAGTGTTGGTCGATAGTGGTGTTGAACACTATCGGATCTAGAGAGGGGGCGTGGATCAGTGTATACTAAAACTTGATCAGATTAAAAAATTTATTCCATAACATCCATTCACCACATGAGCATGAAAGTAAATAACTAAAATAAAAATGCATCCACACAAGAACACCAAGATTTTAATATGGAAAACCCAAACAAGGAAAAACCACGGTGAGAATCAAACTCACAACATGTATAATAAGTGTTTACAAAAATTTAGGCCATAGACCAAGGAGCTCACCGCTCCAGACTTGCAAGCTAAGGTGTACTACCTTAGGGAAAGATACAATAGAAGAAATTGCACAATTGAAGATCACTTCTTTAGGGCAAGATACAAAAAAATTGTCCTGATACAATAAAATAAGAGATTGAATTGCAAAGGGAATAACATCTACTAATATGCAGATAATAGTTCACAACTTAATACTCATGATTTATTTTTCATCTCTCTCTATAACATATCCAAACCTCTGTATCACATCAAACTTGTATCACATTCTCAACATACTTTACTTCATTCCATATCATCTCTTATATATTTTCTCTATCTCCTTACACAATAAATCAATTTATTTATCTTTATATATCCATCAGATCATCACTAATCTTAGTTAGGTTGCTAAAAGATGTAGCATGTATATGCACAATCAATCAAGAAACATTGCATGTGGAAGGCAAAGAAGACATGTGAAGATTCACACTAATCCGACACACCTTCCAATTATCCTCGTAAAGGTTATATGCACAACTGCACAAACCAAAACACATAATTCAGTCCATACCAATATGCTTTACCCAAACACTTAATCCAGACACAAAAATAAGATATGTGGATCACCACGAATGAAGTATAATGTGCTAGGAATACTATCCAATGATCCACAACAATCTTAGAGCTCTAGCAAGATAAGGAATGCAATGCATTCCTCCGCAACATCCTAAAACTGCACCAAGACTGATCATAGACACAAATAACTCTCATAAAGAAACATTCATCCAACTAAGAAACTAAGATTGGTCTGCCATAATCATTCTTCTTCAATCCACATAGCCATATGATGCATATCTAGTAAATCCATACATTTCTAGACAAAGATACCGTTCACCAGAAAAGTCACCAAAGATACATAGTTTTCAGACTGAACAAGAGACATTAATCTTTAGGAAACATAACATATCATCAACATAAGCCATCTAGAAAACTTACAATATTCATCTTTCCTGAAAAATATCACATCATTCTACATACAATTTTGCAATATATTATTAACTGATAGACATCTGGACCAACAACCATATACAACTAATACCAATGACTTAACCAGAGTACACTGTCAAACTATATACATTCACATCACATCACTTTCAGACCAATAGCACCAACAACTAGACCAAACAAATAACCAATATCAACAACCATACCAACAATAACTTTAACATAAATGACAACAAAGACTCATATGTGCAACAATATCCTTCTCTATCATTGATGTCTAAACAAACATATTTTCTCACTATATACAAAATACTTCTCTCTATAGAATACTTCTCCCCCTTTGACATCAAATACAAAGGGCAAATTTTCTTGTCAAAACAAATTGATCAAATATATAACCCCGCTATAAAAAAATCTTTAAAATGAAAAAGAACAAATTGAGTACAAATATCTTCACATAACCATCCATAAGATCTGTCATACATTACCAATCCAAATATCCTCGAACTCTTTCTTTAGGCCCACAAGAAAGGAATTCCATGCACAAATAGTAGTAGAAATAATTCTACTTTGACATTCACACTCAATACACAAATTTACTGCAATATCAAAAATATCTGTGCAATATCAAAAATATCAACATTTATCACACTTTATTCTAACTTTTCATGTTTTTCCAATAACCTAATAAAATAAATCATTCGTAATTCCATTGCATCCTTAAGACCACAAAACAGTCTCATATATTCATCTCTTTGTCTTTGTTGTAAGGATAATTGAGAGTGAAGATCTCAAAACCTATATCTCGTACCACCATTACTATCTTTGTAGATATCAAACAAGTGAGCCAACTGGGTAAGATAAGACTCAATGGAGCCTATTTCATCCTTATATTTCTTTGTAGTAGCAGACCATCACAAGCATTATCGATATAACCATGCAAAATTATCCATCACTTTCCTAAAACCAACCAAATAAATTTTAAGATTATGATGCACATGTTATCCCAATTTAGGTTTATGCCTTAATTGGCCTGAGGTTGTTATTTAAAAAATTTCAGAGTTCTTAGTTTACCCATAATGTCAAAAGTGGGGGGGTTTTACTTCCTATTTAACTTATCCTTAGTTTTTGGAAAGGTCTTTTATTGTGAAAATCTTATGTGGAATTGAAATTTTGAGCTTGTATTTTGGAGGGAACTAGATTAGAAATGAAAAGCAAGGTCTACATGTGGCATTGAAGAGTTAAGAGTTTAAAAGGGTATGGTCTCAAAAAGTAAGCAAACCATGGCTCCACGTAGCATGTGTTAAGCTCAAGATTGATATATGAGACTTTTAGTTCTTTAATTTTAAACCCTATTTTTAGAGTTTTCTCTTTGTTTTATAAAATGGTTCATGTATTTGTGGCAGCCAGTGCTAAGATTTCTAACAATGTTGTCAATGCTTTGGATCTTTATTTATGATAAAGGGAAAGGTTTCCTCAGTGCATACATTGACAGTACAGAGATAAGATGAAAGAGAAACAATAACACTATCCTCAAGGGAGATCAAAACAATAATAAGACTAATATTCTTCATGCATTGATAGGTCTAAAGCAGGGAAAAGATACTCATATGATAGTCATTCATGGTTAGAGTTCAAAGATAGCATTCAAAATATAGTCACATTGATTCAATCATATCTCAAAAATGAAAAACTGGATTTTTCTAATTTTTTCATATAAATTAGAAAATAGTAAAACCAGAAAACCCAAAAAGTTTCATGCAAACCTAGTTCATGGATTTTGAGAAGTTTTCACCAGTCCATGAAAGGGAATACAAAGGAATAAATACAGTTCATTACATAGAGTTTCAGATCAATGCAAAGGCATTTGACAGTAAATAGTAAAGAGTTTTTAAATCAAACATTATTGTAGCCTAAAAGAAGGTTTGTGAAATCCCCAATCAAAGTCAAAAGAACAATGATGTAATTTTAATGATAGTAAGATCAGCAGACTAGAAAAAAAATCAAGGCCATCCTACAAGTCAAGCCACAATAATATTTAAAACAAGAACAAAGATCCTAGTTAAAAGGCATGAAAGAAAGCACAATCAATTGATATCTTGAAGAGAGAAATTATATCAATAATGATCAAGCATAGAACAGCCATGAGTAATCAAATAATGAGGATAACCCAATAAGGAATCAAGTCTCAAAGATATAATACAATCGCATAGACAATAGAAATGAGAATAAAGAGAAGACCACAATCATTCATGGACAAAAATATCTATTGAGAGCACAAGATAATGGATCACCAAAACACTCAAGAGCATCAAATCTCAGTCAAGAGAAGACCAAGAAAAGATCTCAAGGCAGTTGATAGTCAGATTCACATTTCAAAGATTGTGATGTTGCCTCAAAGATTCAATCATTAACCAAGACTATCTCTGTCATGAAGGACATAAAGATCACAATTAAGATCATCACACACTCAACAAAAGGGCAAATAATGATGGTATCCTAAAGATTGAGAATACAGTCAAGTAGCAATCTTAGCGAAGATGATCATAACTAAGTTATCAAGAATAAGATCTCAGATCACAAATGGAGCCATTGATACCGTAGCAACAAGTCTTTAAGTTGATAAAGATATCAAAGGTTAGGTTTGACAGTAAAGAAATGAATCAAAGCAATCTCAATAAGGGAGACAAATAATGTCAAGTCATTGTTGGGGATTCTATGCTCCAAGAAGAGCACACATGTAATAAGACTTAAAGAGAGATAATAATACATTGATTTCCTAAGCCAAAGCTTCAAAGTGTTGTCCCAGAGAAAAAGGGCCATCCAAAATAGAGAAAAATCTACTACAAAGAGATTAGTCCACATTGAAATGACAATTTACTATCATGAGAAGCAAAGCATCCTCATTAAGACACAAAATTCAGCTTTAAAAGTTTTGAACAGAGCCCAATTCATAAGAGAGATCATATAGTGACAAGATTTGATTTTTAAATTTGTCATTAATGCCACTAAGTTCAAATTTCAAAACGTGTCAGGGGGTCGGCCAAAAACAAATTCCATGATTTGAAGAGCTTTTTGAGGCCTTTACAATAGTCCTACACCCGATTTGAAGGCCCCCAAGGGTTTCTCATCAACCAAGGGGAGTTTTGGAAGCATAGACAACTAGTAACTTTAGTTTTGACCCTAATTTTGTGGGCTTTCCAAGGCCATCCATCCAACAACTAAAAGTGATGACTAAAGGGTAGTTGGACCTGATTTGGAGCACAAGAAGGAGCAGTCAACATCATCTCAACTTAGTCATCAAGAGCTAAAGACAACCAAGAGTTCAAATTTCAAATGTTGGAGCCACTTATGACTATAAGTCAAACTTCTTCCTATTCTTCTCTCTAGTTCTGAGTTTGTTCTTTTCTATAGCAACAAGAATGCACTCCATAACTCATTTTATCATGAGCAATTTCAGTCTTTTTGTAATAAGTTTCAATCTTAAAATGCAAGCAACTTCTCATATTCAATAAAGAAGCTGAGCTCTTTTCCAATTCTCTTATTGTCCAGTTATTGTATGTGAATATTGTGATGAAAATATTGTGATTTAGTCTCAAAATCCTTTATTTTTGTATAATTCCTTCAATGTTTGGTTCAAGAGAAACATGAATGGTGCAAGTCTTTGAACATGTTTTCATGTTTTGATGTATGTAAGCTGTGAAACAATAATGTGATCCTTCAAATAGTCATCAAAAAATCAAAAAACCTTTCATACGAATATTTTTGCAGGCATGTGTAGTTGGACTGTGAGCTTCTTTAGCTTCATAGTTGAGTATTTTGTGAGTTTAACAACATATCAAGTCATTTTGAGTCACTGGGGCATCACCTATTAGTAGCAATAGTGTTAGGCCCAATATAGAAAGCTAATGTACTGAGAGGGGAGGGGTGAATCAATACTCCAAAACTTTTCCTTGATAATAACCTTACTGTTATGCAAAAACAGAATAGTGCAGTAACATAAAATAAAACTATAATCAACAGATAACAATCATACATGATTCACTCCATAACACATATATTTTGGTCATGTAGAAACTCTTGGTTAGAGAGAAAAACTACAGTGGGGATGGCACCCACAACTTCACTACTGCAATAATAAAGAATGCTCGGTTAGAGCTACATTTAGCTATTTCTGATAGCTTACCCTGTTAGGAGTATTAAGATCAGTTAGATCTACCTTACTAAAGGATTTTTACAACACTATATAAGTGTAGCACCTGGTTAAAGGATTTACAATTTATAGACTTGGTTAGAGTCTTTTACCCTGTTAAAGGTTTCTCTTACAACTTCAAAATATTACAATATAATCATTACAAATATCTGCAACTTTACATCTGAAATGCTAAAGCAGATTCTATGTGCTCTGAATAAGATTACCTAGCTTGTAGCATACCTCGGTAACCCATAATGAAACTTGGTAAACCCTTTTGTTTACTCTGTTCTTCAACTGTTCACTGATAACCTTCTCGGTGACCTCTCTGTGTCTCTGTAATAGTCTTCCTTCATGCATACACATTGCTATCTCATTGCATCTCATATCATATCATGTCTAACCCTAGAATCATGTTGTATATATAGATCTCTTACAATGGTGATCTGATTCATTGCTTCGATCTTACAAAAAGATTCTTCGAATGAATAACTAAACAAAATATCTCATTGGTTAGATTGGCCTTGTAATCATACACAATCTCCTAATGCAATTCCCAATGCAAAAACGGTTAGATGTGCCTCGATCTTGTAACACGTTTTCATGTGCATGTCCAGGTTCAATGTATCTGGTAAAATGTTTCACTCGGTGAATATCAACTCGGTGAGTTAACTTTACCACTCGGTAGCCATGAAACTTTACTTGGTAAACAACTCGGTGAATACTGTGTTTTGTGACTGCTTTCTTCAGTAACCAACTAGACTGTTCATACCGACTTCTCTGTGTGTACCGACTGCATGATTCGGTAATACTAACCGACTAGAATATAGTATGACTTTGGATATGAAACTAATGGCAATTTGATAAGTAGTAACAAATAGGTCCATTTCCAGAACATTCTTTTATCCCTTTTCTCTAGTAAAGTCATTAATTTTTAGGATTTCTAAAGGGGTGCCAACTCATAATCTGGAGGTTCATATTCACTATGAGAAACCCACAGGCTCGAAGATGTTCCCATGTTTCACAGGATTGTCAAGCATCATGCTTAGCTTTCCAATGCAAATCCCTGTGACAACAGTGCCCTTAGACACTTCTTTGTCATCTTGTCTGCCAATTTCACCTCTATACAAAGTACATCTAAATCACTACCATCATTCCCAACATAAGCCATACACTCAATCAACACTTCCACTAGCACTTTCAAAAGTAAGTCAGAAACATTATTAGGAACAAGATTGGTCTAAAGAAAATATGTTACAAATATTGGCTTGATTATGATTGTAATGTATTCATCACTTGTTGTCATTGATGAAACACTCTCACACACATATATGATTACATTGACTACCAGTGTAACTTCAATTGGTTTACACTACCAACCGATATGTTTAAGGTCTATCTCTAATCGATACTTTGTGTTAATCGGTATGCGCATAAGAGATAACCTGTGGTTACACTAAGTCAACATCAAAATGAAGATAAGGTTGAAGATGAAGATCAAGTGGAAGATTATAGGACAATGATTCACTAGTTTTATTCCAACGGGTATTGACTGCTCTAACCGGTATCTGATTTTGTGATGAGTTACTAACACCGTTTTCTTAGCGGTCATTTTTGTGATGAGTTACTAACACCGTTTTCTTAGCGGTCATTTTTGTGATGAGTTATGTTTAAATGTCTAGATACATTGCACCTAGGAAATTGTGTTCCTATGGCCGACATAAGGTTTGTATGTCTATTTAAAGACATCTTAGTGAATCATTTTAAGAGTGATGATGAAGAGAGAATAGATATAGATGAGGTGATCTATGCGAATATTTTTGTTGAAGAGCGATAAGTGTTTAAGATGGAGAGTAGTGTTGAATGTACTTAGAATGATCTGATCAAGCAAGTTTTGTGCTACTCAGAATAGAACAAATCTTTCTTATTGTTTTCTAATCATTACAACATAATAAAATCCCCTAACCGGGTAAACTCTAACAAGCTTCATTGTACAAATCCTCTAACAAGGTGATCCATTAGTTTGGATTCTAAAATCCTCCAGCAAGGTTACTCTTAACAGGGTAGTACTCTTAATAGGGTAGTACTCTTAACAGGGTATAAGCTTCTAATCAAGCTTGGGATCTCTAACAAGATTCGCTCCTAGCAGAGCTCTTTGTAAGACCTTAACCGATCAGTTTTCTATTACTGCATATAGTTAACTTGTGAGTTCCATCTCACCGTGGTTTTTACCTATTTGGTTTTTCCACGTATAAACACTTGTGTTATGGTGGACGTTCTACTTTATGTGGATGCTGTTATTTGATTATGGATAGCATCTATTTTGTTTAAATTCTTAGTTAAGTTCATCTACCGGTTAGTGTTTAAAGTTGTGAGTGTTTTGGTGTTAATGATTCACCCCCCCTCTCAGTGCTTTTCAAGACCATCAACAGATGCTTGTTCAATAATTTCTTGATCATATATAGGAATAGTAAAATACATGTCACCAACATCCTTTAGACCATTAGGTTGTCCAATCAAATAAAGGGCTTTATCAACATCAAAAGAACTTTCCTCAATAGGAGAAGCAACTAACCTTTCTTCTTTCTCAACACCACTTTCCACAATTGCAGTGTCTACACATTCCATCTTTTTCAGACTCAAATGCTTAGATTTCAATACTTTAGAGATAGAGGAAGAAGCCTCTATAGATCACTTCGTATATATTTTAGCTTTTGATACACTTCCAACATCACCAATTCTCTTTTTGTCATATTTTCTTATGATTTTATCAAATGTTCTAAATATTTCTTCACTTAAATCTTTAAGAAATTTAAGAAGTATCTCCATAATACTCATGCATTCATCTTTAGACACTTCATACAAAATTTTAGTCACCCATGAAGTCATTAGTATTAATGCCTCCATAAAACAATTTTCCTTATCTACCATAAAAGTAACCTCATTTTTATACCGATCCACAACATTCAAAGGAATTTGGGTTCCTAATAACCATCTCCTTCTAGAGATCCATAAAGAACTTATAAAAAGTAGCATTATAATCATCCAAACTATCCAAATGCTCCCTAACTTGAGCACCAACAATCACATCTTTTCTCCAAACAACATTTTTCATTCTAGGCAAAGGATTAAGAAAATAGAATACCAAGCAAACAATAAGAGAGCCATATCGAAATGGGTACATTTCATCCTTGATCATTTAGAGATTTTCTAGTAGATGATACCACAAAATCTGACACAAATCATAATTCTTATTCTCCTTTACCATTCGATGGGCCACATAGACTATGATAAAGGAAGACAATCCTTCCCGATTCTTGAAATATACTTTGTACGAAATTTACATAGTCTCATATCATACATCCAAATCAACAATGCTATTAATTAAAAGAGCTCACTTATCAAATACAACTCCAGGTAGACTGTTTACTTCCTCATTCTTCACTAATTTCAAAGCAGTTACTTTTATGATAGAACATAAATTGGTCACATCCATTAGGGCTTCCTTGGAAATAAGGTATGGTTGGTCCAACCATATAAAATCTTCATGTATTTTTCTCAGCATAATCTTGATTATTTAATCTTCACAAAATAAAAGGAAATTAATCCATGTATCCAACCCCATATGTCCTAGACTGGTATGCTTAGATTTAAACCTCCACAATTTGTCGGCTAGGTGAATTCTCTTAAAACAACTGATCTTTCTATGAATATATTCTTTTAGAGAAACATGAATGTAATAGGGGAAATCTTCTTTATATATAACTTTCTCGGGAACAAGAGAAAAAGAACATATATGACCTTCTAGCATAGGAATAAATGGACGAGTCTCAAAAACAGATCGAGCCTCATCATGAACACTAATTTTAGAATTTTTTATCACATTTGAAAAATACCTTTGATCAAATGCAATGCAACGTTTTCTCCTCTTCGCATTCATCAGCTCCTCAATCACAATTGCATGAAAAGTGAACTTCGAAACACAATATATATTTGCCACTTAGGGTTTCCGAAGGGTTCCTCAAAAAGCTGATATATTATACACCAAAGACTATTAAAAATGTTCTAGATCACCAATTCTACTAAAAAACCATCGGAAATGTCTTCCAAAATTCTACCACGCTGAGAGCAACTCAACTTTCAAACCATAAAGGGGCGTAAAAGATCAGTAATATATTACCCCCCTCAGACAATATTGTTTGAATTAGTTTCTGAAAGAGGGTTTAACACCCATAGTAGGTGAGGATCCATCTTCAATTTTCTCTTCAACCTTTTCTTCTTATTTATTTACCCATGTCATCTTAATTTTCTCCTTCTCCTCATTGATATCAATTTTCTTTTCTAGAGTAGCTATCCTCTCATTCCTTCTTCTACAATGTTTCACAATGTGTCCCATTTTCAGTATAATTATAGAATACTATACCTTGCTATGATTTACTTCCATTTGTTTAATCATCTCCAATTCTTCCAAAATTCCTATTTGACCTATACTCAACAACTTTATGCCCATATATATTGCAAACATAACAATATGCATTGAAAGATTGAACATTGCTACCAAAACCTGAATTTCCATTTTTGTTCCAATTCAACCTACTTTTGCACTCACTTTCTTTGTGTCCAAACTTGTTACGATAATGAAAATTTACACAAAAAAGATTGATTTCTGATCTAGCTTCTGCATTCACTAACTCTATGTCCAAATTTATTGCATGAAAAATAGTTACCATTAAAAGATGAATACTTGAAAAGAACAGGAGGAGGTCCCTTGACATAATTTGAGTTTCGAAAGCTCCAATCTAAAACAAAATCCTTATGATCTTTGTTAGAGTTCTTAAAATCATTATTGAAATTTTCTTTTCCTTTATTCTTTTTACCATATGCTTTGAATATTCACCATCTTCAAAACCAAGTCCACCTTTATCTTTACTTTGTTTTCAAGAACTGAGCATAACATCAAGTACTTCACCGCCACCTTTGAGTTTCAACCCATTATCGATATGATATTTTGCTTCTTTTAGTTCCGTAATCAATTTGATTACTTATTCTTCAAGTTTGAACATTACTTATTCTTCTCATGGAGATTTTTCTCAAAATCATCAATAACCTTATTTTCATTATCAAGTGGGCTTCTTAAATAATATATCTCTTCAATTGCCTTTTTTATGTTTTTCTTTGCTTCATCCAGTTCTACCAATGCAGATCTCAACTTTCCTTCCATGAAAACAACACCATCAACATCATCATGATCACTTTGACCCATGATATCCCTCTCATTCAAGTCTTCTCCAAACATAATAACTCAAAATCTCAAATTTACCTCAGCGGTTAAGCTATCTCTTCAAGAACAAAAACCTTGATACCAATTATTGAACACTACTAGATGCTAAGGGTGGGAGGTCAATCAGTATGCACTAGAACTTGATAAGATTAAAACATTTATTCCCATAACATCCATTCACCACATGAGCATGAAAGTAAATAACTGAAACAAAAAATGCATCTACACAAGAATGCCAACATTTTTACGTGGAAAACCCAAACTAGGAAAAACCACAATGAGAATCAAACTCACAATATGTATAATAAGTGTTTACACAAGTTTAGGCCACTACCAAGGGAGGTCATTACTCTGTATTTGTAAGCTAAGACACACTACCTTAGGGCAAGATACAATAGAAGGTCTTGCACAATTGAAGATCACTTCTTCAAGGCAAGATACAAAACATTTATCCAAATACAATAAATAAGAGATTGAATTGTGAAGTGAATAACATCTACCAATACGCAGATAATATTCACATCTTAATACTCATATGATTTATCTTTCATCTCTACTTTGTAACATATCCAGACCTTTGTATCACATCAAACTCACATCACATTCACAACCTAATTCACTTCATTCCATATCATCTCTTACGCATTTGCTTTATCTCCTTACATGATAGCTCAAATGATTTATCTTTATATATCTACCGAATCATCACTAATCTCAATTAGGTCGACTAAAAGATGTAGCATGTATATGCACAATCAACTCAAAAACATTGCATGTAGAAGACAAAGAAGACATTTTAAGATTCACACCAAATGTCCTCATAAAGGTTCTACACAAGCTACATAGACCAAAACACATAAGTCGGTCCATACCAATTTGTATTACCAAAACACTTAATCCGGACCCAAAAATAAGATATCTGGATCACCACAAATGAAGTATAACATGATAGGAATAATATCCAATGATCTACAACAATATTAGAGCACTAGCAAGATGAAGAATGCAGTGCATTCCTCTACAACATCCTTAAACTACACCAACACTGATCATAGACATAAATAATGCTCATAAAAAAACATCCATCCAGCTAAGAAATTGAATTGATTTTCCATAATCATTCTCCTTCAATCCACATATTCATCTAATACATATCTGGTATATCCATATATTTCTAAACAAAGATACTATTCACCATAACCATCATCAAAGATAGTCACATAGTTTTCAGACCAAACAATAGACATCGATCTTCTAGAAACACAATATATCATCAACATTAGTGTAGCATCGTAAATTGTAACCATTCAAATTTACACCTCATGTTTGTACTCATATTCTAGTGTGTCCTATCCCCATTCCCTCTCTAGGTCCGATTTGACCCTATTCTATATATTTGATATCATGAACACCCTTTGGTGGGTCCCATCATGGGATCCCCTCTCCCCTTTATCATTTGTTTTAGTCCTATTTGTAGAAGGACCAGGGCGTGGGATGTCTGGGTCTGGACTGGGGCATGGAACACCCTAGTCTAGATCAGAGCACCCTAAAACACTCTGGTCCCTCTCAAATGGGCCCCAATTTGAAATGGGATAGGTTTTATATCTCTCCAATAGAATTTTATTCTCGAGGCTACACATGACCATTGGAGGTCAACCTAATCAATAATTTACCCAAGGAACCCTATATAAAGACATCCTATCAATTCATTTTAGACCTAGAAGTGATCCATGAGTTACCTAAAGTATTCTTGCATTCGTGAAGCATTCATCATTAAGGTTGCATAATCATGATTCAAGTATTGTGGAGAAAAGTTACATCAATCTTCATGCACACATGTGTGTGTGATTAGGGTTTTTCATGTCCATGTGTTTGTCATGCCATTACATTCAAAGAGAATTGCATCATTGGAAACAATTACAGATATTAGGTATATCTCCCTAACATTTATTTTAATATTTATATTATTTATGATGTCGTGGAAATGGGGACAAGGCAAAAAACATAGTTCACTATTAGTAAGTTAGTTTCAACCATAAAACCAAAACAAAGAATTAAAAAACATTCCAAACATATCAAAAGAGATTTCAAAAAGCACGAAAGAAGTTTAACAAAACAAAAGGAAGGAGAAGAGTCTCCCTAAGATGCATCCCTGATGCCTTTTGATGCTTCTCCCTTGTTTCTCCCCTCTCTAAGTCCCAAATGAGTGTAGCTCTCAGCTTTTAGCACTATCCATGGATGCCATATGGAGATTCAAGATGGTTGTAAATGAAAAATAAATGCTTATGAAAGTGTAAAAGGGTTACTATGAGAAAGCTCCTAATGTCTATGTCAATTTCACTATAATAACAATGCTCTAATGCTCTCTAATTGCCTTTCTTTGCTTGGGGAATGAGGTCCTTTTATAGGGAAAAATGTTGATTAAATGGCTAAGATTGAGTGGGCTTGTGAAGGGTCAAGATTGATGGGTTTAGGATCCATGTGATGGCTTTCAACCCAATCCCTTGATGACAAGTGTCAACATGAGATGGCTCGAGAGGAGAGAGAAGGAGCATTTAATGCTTGAGGAGGCATGAGGGTAACCTCATGTGGGTTGGGTTATTGGATAAATCTATTATCCAAGGGATAAACTCTTGTGCGAGAGTAAAAGGGATAACCATGCTCAAAACAATGAATGCTTGAAGAGACCCATGAGTTAAAGGATGGTTGAGTGAGAGAGGAAGTCTCTAACCAAAGGTTAAGTTTGAGTTAACCATTTATGAACATGTAAGAGCCTTTAATGGTTTTAGAAGACTTTTGATGTTAGCTTGTTGGAAACACAAAGCCTTTAATGGTTATTGAAGACTTTTGGGTTGTTTTGAGAAGTGACCTTTCTTAAGGAATGTGAAAAAGATTAGAGAGGGGGATTAGGCTAATTAGAAGGGGTTAGAAGAGTCTAGAAGGGGGTTAGAAGAGTCTAGAAGGGAGTTAGAAGAATCTAGAAGGAAGTTAGTGAGAAAATGGGTGAGGGTAAAAGAGGATTTTAATTAAAATAAAATTCATTTACTTCAACTAAAATTATGCAACTTGCATTTGTAGGAGAATGCAAGTGGGAGGGTTTTAGGGATTTTAAATAAATGTTGATTTATTTTAAATGTGGAGAGGGGTTAATTAAACAAATATGCTTTATTTATTTAATTAATTGTTAGAATATGGTTTAATGAATAAAATTAAACAAATTGAATAATTTATTTAATTAATAGGAGAAGAGGTTAAAGATGAATTAATTAAATATTAATTTAATTAATTACTGATCGATGGTTAAATAATCAAATGAATACTAAGTATTCATTTAATTAAGTAGACAAATTTGGGTGTCTACATTTGCCCCTCTTTGAGACGGTGTGGTTTATCACATCGTTTCAAAGAAAAACAAGTAAGCATAGTACGTGCCCCAGTATGTACCAAGTTGGTGGTTAGGTATGCACCCTCGAGAGATGGGACAAAATTTTAAAAATTTGGGCAATCTCTCAAAAATTTTAAGAAAATTATGGATGGATAAAATGGAGGATTTGGGAATGAAGGAGGAGAAGGGTAAGCCAGTGAGTACCCTTAGGTCATGCAGGAGATACAATGCAAATGTAGTGTTGTGCTTTTGATTGATACTATACAATTGATCAAAATTGGTTGGATAGTCTGCTACAATAAGTTGAATTGCCCCGATTGAGTCAAAGCGTGACAATTGATATTAGTTATTCGCTTGGACAAGATAAAGTCTGAGTAAGTGAGTCAAATTGACTTGACGAGACTTAGACAATTGATATAATTGATTGTTTTGATTGTATTTGATTGGTTGATCAATTGATAGTGTTTGTGTTGTAGGTTGTTTGTAGCATTTGCTAGACTGAGCATACCCATTGAGACTAGGCAATTGATGTAAATGCCTATTGTAGTCTAGGTGTGCATGATTCGATGTACCTATGTAGACATAGTAACTTGCTTTACTTATAGGATGACCTAGGTAACATAGGTTACACAACCCCTCCTTTTAGAGATGGATGGTGATGAACGTGGCTTGATTGGTTTGATGGGACATGATGTAGGGTACGTGATGCTGATGATCGAGATGGGGAGGGTAAGGTGGGGAAGTCAATTTTAGATAGAAGGTATGGAGGACCTTGGAATCATTCCTATGGAAGAGGATCAAAATAGAGTTATCCATTTGACATGAATGGGGTGCGTATCATTGTACTTAGTCATGATTTTAGGGATAGTCCTTCACATGTAGCTTTCTCATAGAAATCCTATTCCTTGCGTATGCATGTATACAAAATATTTACAATGTATGAGTGATATGCAACAAAATGCAATATAAAAGATGAGATGAAATGGCGATCCATGGCTTATTCATAATGTTGGCATTCTACACTCTTATGAGAATAGTTGATGTTGTCCTTGTTGGCATATGGACACTCCAATGAGACATTGTGTGTGATTGAAGGTTTTGTCATAAATGGCAACCTTGCAATCCTATGGCACCCGCAAGACATTATACCGACAAAGCATTACACAGGCAACCTTGCAATCCCATGGCACCAGCAAGACATTATACCGGTAAAGCATTATTCAAACAAGTCAGTGCATTGGCACCAGCAAGATCAATCTACACCGGCACCGGCACAGAAGATATACACCGGCACAGAAGAGAACATGTATACCGGCACAGAGGCCGACAAGATTTTTGATATGTAATATTTTGTTTATTATTGTAAGCTGACTTGGCAAATTGTAAAATGACTCTTGTATATAAAAGAGATCATTGTAGTCATTTGTAGGATATGGATAGGAAGAATAAAGAAAATTATAAGGTAGACCTAATGTGCGAATTGTAGGTCAAGGGTATATGTAAAGAACAGAGCAAGAACCGGTACTGAATCTAGCATTGAAGATGCTATTGTAAAGCAGTACAGATCATTGGATTTGCATAATCCTCATTGTAAGTCAGTGTGACTTCTTATTGAGCAGTGTGCTCTAGGCAGTTGGCCTTCCTGCATGTGCAGGCCCCTATTGTAAGTAATATTCTCTTATTGGCTAGTAAGTAAATATTGTGGGTCACAAATCCCACCGAGGTTTTTCCCACACCAGGTTTCCTCGTTAAACAACTTGTGTTATGGTGTTCTTTTCATGTGGATGTTTTTGATTCTGTTATTTACATTAATTCTTGCATACCGGTATACTGTTACTTTATGTTCTGCATATTCAATTTTAAGAAAATCTCATTACCAGTCAGATACTGATTCACCCCCCCTCTCAATATCTGTGGGAACCCTAACAATTGGTATCAGAGCCTGGTCCTCTATTTTTAGAAGCCTAACAGCTTGAAGATCTTGACACCGGTAAAGATGGAAAATCTGATGAAGCAACTTGAAGGAGCTCTTACTGACTATGATGCAGAGAAGTTGAAAAATATGAAATTAGAAGATGATTTAAAAGTAGCTCAGGACATTATTCAAGCACTTAAAGAAAATCTTACTGTTACAAGAAATAAGAGAAGAGAACTTTGTGAAAAATTGCAAAATGAGAATGATGAAAAGGAATCACTAAATGATATGATAAGCAAATTGAAACAAGAGATCATGACAACAAAAAATGAAATGCAGGATATGACTATGAGATTTTGCAAAGAGATTGAGGATAGAAAGAAGAATGAAGAAGAATTGACCAGGAGACTAAGTGATGCAGCAAATGAGAACACAAGACTTAGCTATGAAAATGACATGATGAAGACAGATCTGATGCATACTCAGAATGACTCAAATGAACTAATGAGACAAAAAGAAATCTTGGAAAGGGAATTGGAAACTGCAAATCAACACAAAGAAAAATTCAAGAAAAGCTCAGAAGAACTTGGTACCTTATTGAAGAATCAAAAACCCAAAGGTGACACTTCTGGAATTGGATTTGAAGTTGGAGAAAGCTCCGGTACTGCAAATACTCAGGATCACAGCAAACCAGTAAGACCTTCTAATACTTACAAATTCAATGGAAGATGCTTTAACTGCAATAAATATGGTCATAGGGCAAATGAATGTAGATCTAGGAATCATCAGAATATCAATCCTCCCACCGGTCAATGCTCCAAATGCAACAAAATTGGTCATAACTCTGAAAACTGCAGAATGAATGTAAGATGTTATGTTTGTGGAAGATTTGGTCATTTATCAAATAAATGCAGAACACAAACCGACATAGGTTATGGGAAAGCTATTCAGAAAAATAATGTAACTTGTTATGCATGTAACAAGATTGGTCATATTGCTAAATTTTGTAGAAGTAAAGGTACACCGGTAGATAACAAAATTACTAGTTTGAAAGGTAAAGAAAAGGTTGAAGAGGTTAAGCAAGAATTTTCAAAGCAATGGATTAGAAAAGGTGATCTAAATATTGGGGATACTGCTCCACAAATAGAACCAACAAATGCTCCACCGACAGGACAATATGATGCTCCACCGACAGGACAGAGCAATGCTCCACTGGCAGGATGTTCTTCATCAAATTGAAGAAAATTATCTTGAGGGTTTGGCAATCTAATGACACATGTGCTATTATTCCCTCGGTTAGAGAAAAGAAGTTGAAAATCATTCATTACCGGCAAATAAAGTTGAGCTAATACATTACTGGCAAGCAATTAATGTGGTAGGTAGCAAAAAAGACTTTATAAAATAAGGTTTTGGCTCCATTTCATTTCATCATGAATTCAAAATTTCAGAGAGCGCGAAGATTTCCGAGCTAAGGCATTTCGAGCAAAGAGGCAAAGCACTTCAACAATCAATCCATTCAAAGGCAGAAAAAGGTATTTATCATCATGGCATCCTCCTCTGCACCTGAATTCATAGCAAACCCTACAGTAGTCAAAGTTATAAAATGACCTAGGCCCGTGTTTCAGCTAGTTCCCGAGGTAGCTAAGAAAGATGACAACACAGGTGCTTTTTCAAAAATTCCAAAAGGTGTTGTTTATGCAGAAGACCCTAGAATGTATATTCATTGCAATATAGAGGAATTAGGTGATGAAGAAATTAAAAACATGTATAAGTCTGTTATATGTGACAACTCCGGAGATGTGAAACCTGAACATAAAATTGTTGAAACCCTAGGATTCACTGAAATCCTCTGCATTCCTGAATTTCCCAAGGAAGTGGTTAGGATAGTTCTGAGCAGGGTACATGGTTCATTCTTTTGGCTTGACTCAGTGCATAAAATTACAAAGGAAGCTGTGAAAGCAGTAACAGGGTTACACTCCACCGGTAGCAGACTCGACAAGACTAAGGTCTCCAATGACTTAGTAACAAACTTAACTGGTGCAACATCCAACAAGAGATCATTGAGGGTTAATGATGTGACCGATACAAATGTTACATTTGTTAGCATGATTTTAGGTTACAAAGCAACTCATGCTAATAGGCTTAACTCAGTTTCTAGTTTATGCATAAAGAGTGCTTATGACATGGTTAAGGACAATGTAAAAATTGATATTTGTGAATGGTTAAAGGATGAGTTAATTGACAATTTAGCAAAAATCAAGAAGGATAAGAAAGGAACCTTTAGATTTGGAAATTTACTTGTATGCTTAATGCTACATATAACCAAACAGGCTCCTAGTATAGGAAACAAGGATTTTGGATTTGACATGCCGGTAGGAAAACAATTATCTGACTTATTCAACAACATGGGTGAAAATAGAGAAAATAATATCAATGAGTATTTTCAAGCACTAAAGGTCAAAATGAATAAAAGAATCAGACTATCACAGGAAATTGTCAACAAATACAAGGATGGTATATGTTTTGTAATAAAAAAGGATGAGATCTAGATGGAAGCAGTCATCCCAAGGAAAATCTGGGTAACAAAGATGGGGTATGAAACAGATGACCATATAGTGGAAACTTATGCCAAAGCACTTCTGGAATCCCCTAATGAACCAAAGGAAGAAGTATTTGGTAGTGCTGAGACCATAGAAAGTCAAATTCAATCTAAGAAGAGAGTGAAAAAGGTCGAGGCATTTGTGAGAAAAGGATCCAGACAAGTAAAAATCATAAAGGAAGACATATTTTAAAAAACCGGCATAACTGAAGATGAGTTGGCAGCCCAACAACCTAAAACTCATCTATCACCGGTAGATACTTCCTCAGAAGGACATATGCCAGCAACCTTCAAAAGAGTTGTCAGGAAAAGAGACCCCTCACCGGTAACCACTCCTTCATCTAGAAGGACAAGACAAAAGCAACAAGCCGTGAGATCTCCGGTCAAGAAAGTCACACCTAAGAAGAAGCTGACCCCCAAAAAGAAGAAGAAGGCAAACACTGACTTGGCCCCTCTTGATATATTACTGAATGAGATCACAGAGAAAGGTAAATTGAAAAACAGAGGGAAAATCTATGACACCCTATCAGATGATGAGAAAGGACAACTTGAGGAGAGTGTTATATTACACATGGACATGTATAAATAGTTTTTGTTGCAAGTCTTAAATGAAATTCCTGATGAACTATATAAAAGACTTGAGGCCAGAAGGCAAGGAATAATTGAGTTGGATAAGAAAATTAAAATAGAAAAATCACTTGCCGTATACCTGGTTAACTGACCTAAGGAAATTGATGATCTGATAGCTCAGGCCAACCAGACAATTTTTTCCACTGCACACCGGAAAATTTCACTAATGGTAGGTAGAGTTACAGAAGTTTCAAAGGAAACAGAAAATGGTTGGGATACATTTTTGGTTGAAAAAGAAAAACAAGAAGAATATAGGAATCCCAAGCCCATTCTGGTATATCAGAAGGACAAAGGGAAAGGTAAAGTTGGTGGACCACCAAGTATCAAGATTAGAGACAACTTACCCCCACCTCCTTTAAATACTCCACCGGTAAAAACAACAACTACAGAAGATCAACCGGCAGCTGAGAGTATGGAAACAAAGGATAATAATCTTAATCCTAAAGTCCTATATACTGTGAATGTTGATACTCAAAAGATCAACATAGTGGTAGATAAGGATACACCAGATAAATCAGGTATAGCCAAAGAGCCTCCAACAACAGGAAACACAGAGAAACCGATAGCAGATACAGAGAAAAAGGTGGAATCTCGAACACAAACAGAGAAACCAACAGAGCAAAAGGCTCCATAACAGATGCCATCGGTAAGAAATGAAGCAGGAAAACCAGTGCTTAAAGAGATGGAGACACAAACAGACCTACCAGAGGTCAATACTAGCATGGTCACTTCCACTGACACTCAGTTTGTTGGGTCACCATCAAATGTGACTGAGGTATTACTTGAATCTATCAAGAAAATAACTGATTATAGCTCACAAGCTTATAAAGCGATAGATGATTCAATTCCATTTTTGAAATCAATAGCTCCTAATTGTAATATAGACAATAAAGATTCTTTAGGCCAGTTGGACACACTTTGTAAATATATTTCTGGAAATTTTGAGCAAACAAAGGTAGAATCTGTAAAGGAAATTGTAGAAAAAGAGAAACATAAATTCTTTGAGGAAGGAATAAAGAAGTGTAATAGGGAATTTGACACACTTCTACCGGAACTATGCAATTTATTGAAAGAGTACAAAACTCTATACAAAGACACCTGTAAGACAAAATTTTTGACCATAGATGTAGACAAAAAGATGAGCAATGTATAGGAAGAGATCAATAAACTTGCAGATAATTTTGTTAACTCACCTGATACATTATCAGTTTTTGAGGAAAAGATAACAAATTTTGAGGAAGAATTGCTCAAATTGGAAAGAGAAAAAGAGAAAATAATAATCAAGGCAAAACTCTTGAGATCTAAACTAAGTCCAAGATTGGACTATTTAGCATCTCTGTGGAAGGAAATCTCAGAGTCACTAACACAGGGAAGCAAAACACCGGCAGAGCACTTGCAACATCTCACCGATACAGTATACAGAGCTGAGACAACAATAAAAGATAGCAAGAAGTTTATGGATGGTATAAACTTAATTTTGGGAGATATTATTCAGATAATAACTACCCAACTACAAGGTTGAGGTTATGGATTGGTACAACTACAAAATCTACTAACCTTTGTCATTGATGCCAAAGGGGGGAGTAGTAGGATGAGAAAATTCAAAACACAGGGATCACATGCTCAGGGGGAGTTCTCACATTTTTGGTAACATTTTTGGTCTACACATTTTTTGGATATCTTTTGAAATTTCTCATGAGTGTTGCCATCAATGCCAAAGGGGGAGATTGTTGGCATATGGACACTCCAATGAGACATTGTGTGTGATTGAAGGTTTTGTCATTGATGGCAACCTTGCAATCCTATGGCACCAGCAAGACATTATACCTGCAAAGCATTACACAGGCAACCTTGCAATCCTATGGCACCGACAAGACATTATACTGGCAAAGCATTATTCAAACAAGTCAATGCATCGACATCAGCAAGATCAATCTACACCGGCACCGACACAAAAGATATACACCCGCACAGAAGAGAACATGTATACCGGCACAGAGGCCGACAGTATTTTTGATATGTAATATTTTGTTTATTATTGTAAGCTGACTTGGCAAATTGTAAAATGACTCTTGTATATAAAAGAGATCATTGTAGTCATTTGTAGGATATGGATAGGAAGAATAAAGAAAATTATAAGGTAGACCTAATGTGCGAATTATAGGTCAAGGGTATATGTAAAGAACAAAGCAAGAACTGGTACTAAATCTAGCATTGAAGATGCTATTGTAAAGTAGTACAGATCATTGGATTTGCATAATCCTCATTGTAAGTCAGTGTGACTTCTTATTGAGCAGTGTGCTCTAGGCAGTTGGCCTTCCTGCATGTGTAGGCCCCTATTGTAAGTAATATTCTCTTATTGGCCAGTAAGTGAATATTGTGGGTCACAAATCCCACCGAGGTTTTTCCCACACCGGGTTTCCTCATTAAACATCTTGTGTTATGGTGTTCTTTTCATGTGGATGTTTTTGATTCTGTTATTTACATTAATTCTTGCATACAGGTATATTGTTACTTTATGTTCTGCATATTCAGTTTTAAGAAAATCTCATTATTGGTCAGATATTGATTCACCCCCCCCTCTCAGTATCTGTGGGAACCCTAACAGTCCTTGATGGCAACCAACTGGCAACCAACCGACAGACACCAACACTGGCAATAGATTTATACATACACCAACAGGCACTTCACCGACATCGGCAACAATGCATACCGGCACTCAGGCCGACATGGAATAAACTTTTGTTTATTGTATTTTAATATAAATATCTTTTGTAAGCCGACATGATACATTGTAAAAGACTCGTATATGTATGAGATCTTATAGGTAATTTTAATATAGAGAGGAAGATGATGGATGAGAAGCATAATGCAATTTTGTATAAGATGATATAGTTGACAACGAAGGTTTTGGTTATTGTCTCAGCTTAAACCGGTATTGAACCTGGCATATGAGATGCTGTTTTGAGTAGTACATTGTATTGGATTTTGATAATCCATTTTGTAGTCAGTGTGACTCCTATTTTGTGATTGAGCAATGAGCTCTAGGTTGTTGGTCTCCCTGCATGTGAAGGCCCCTCATTGTAAGTAGTATTTATTCATTGGCCAGTGAGTAAATATTGTGGGTCACAAATCCCATCGAGGTTTTTCCCACACCGGGTTTCCTTGTTAAACATCTTGTGTTATGGTGTGTTTCTATGTTGTCTCTATTATTCTTATTTAGTGCATCAATTCTTATTTACCGGTACACTATTTTGGGATGCAAAGTTTTAAATAAGTTTAAATATTTTGTTAACCGGTTAGACACTGATTCACCCCCCCCTCTCAGTGTCTTTGGGACTGTCATTGAATCTAACAATTGGTATCAGAGCCCGATCCTCTATTTTCAAAAGCCTAACAACTTGAGGAAGATTCTGACACCAGTATAGATGGAGAATTTAAGAAAACAGTTGGAAGGAGCTCTTGAAGATTTTGATACAGAGAAATTGAAGAATATCAAACTTGAAGATGATTTGAGGATTGTACAAGAATTCATTAAAGGACTTCAGGAGAATTTTGCTATAGCACAAAATAGAAGAAAAGAACTTCATGAGAAGATGCAGAAAGATGATCATGAAAAAGAAACTCTTAGTGACATTGCAAACAAGTTGAGACAAGAAAACAATAATATGAAGAATGAAATGCAAGATATGACTATGAGGTTATGTAAAGATATTGAAGACAAGAAGAAGAATGAAGAAGACTTGACTAGGAGACTTAATGATGCTGGAAATGAAAATCTGAAACTTAGTCATGAAAATGATATGTTGAAGATAGATTTGATTCACATGCAACATGATAAAATTGAGCTTATGAGACAAGTTGGAATTTTGAAAAATGAGTTGGCTACTGCAAATAAGAACAAAGACAAATTCAAGAAAAGTTCAGAGGAGCTTGATGACATGCTGAAGAGTCAGAAACCTAATGGAGATAATAATGGACTTGGATTTGAAGTTGGAGAAAGCTCTGGTACTGCAAACAATCAAGATCAGAACAAATCGGTAGGACAACCTAATGCTTATAAATTTAATGGGAAATGTTTCAATTGCAACAAATACGGTCATAGAGAAAATTAGTGCAGATTTAGAAATAACCAAAATATGAACTCACCCACCAATCAACGTTCCAAATGCAACAAAGTTGGTCATAATTCAGAAAACTGTAGAATGAATGTGAAATGCTATGTTTGTGGAAGATTTGGACATTTATCTAATCAATGCAGATCACAAACCGGTCAAGTATATGAAAAGGCTATTCAGAGGAATAATGTGACTTGTTATGCATGTAACAAGATTGGACATATTGCTAAATTCTATAGAAGAAAGAGTGCATTGGCAAACAACAAAGGATCTAGCTTGAAGGGAAAAGAAAAGGTAGAAGAAGTAAAGCAAGAGTTTTCAAAACAATGGATTAAGAAAAGAGATCAAAGAACCAATGAAACTATATCTTCATCGGTAGAACAGAGTAATCCTCCATAGGTAGGAGATTCTTCATCTAACTGAGAAATAATCCCTTGGGAGTATGACAGCGAATTGAAAAAAATGCATTCTACCCTCGATTGATGGTGAGAAGATACATTTCTTCTTTACTGGCAGGTGTGTTAAGTTTTCACTTAACCAATGAGCATTTAATGATGTTTTAGAGAACACTTTTTGGCTATAAAGCACCGAGAAACCCTCATTTCAAACTCACCGAGCATTTAAACTTTCTGTGAGTGTGAAATCGAGCAAAGGCATTCAAGGTGAATTAGAGAAGTGTTTTTCAAGCATTCAACAAACATCCAGATAAGAGGTATTTTTCATAATGGCTGCTTCATCTTCTATTCCTGAATTTATTCTGAACCCTACCATTATGGAGAATGTGAAATGCCCTAGGCCCATATTCAAAATAATTCCCAAGATTGCAAAGCAAGAAGGCTCTGTAGGAGCTTTCTTAAAAATATCTAAGGGTGTAGCATTTGCAGAAGACCCTAGGATTTACACGCATTTCAATATAGAAGATCTAGGATATGAGGAGTTAATGAAAATGTTTAACAAGGTGATTTGTGATGTACATGGAATTGTTGAATCCAAACATAGGATTGTGGAAACTTTAGATTTTGTGGAGATACTAAATATCCCTCAATTTCCAAAGGAAGTGGTAAGGATTGTATTGAGTAGAGCACATGGAGAATTCTTATGGTTGGATTCTATTTGTAAGATAACCCGACAAGCAATTAGGGCAGTTACTGGTTTACCCTCAAACGGTAGTAGACCTGATAAGACAAAGAATATTCCCAAAAAAATGGTGACAAGCCTGACCAGAGTAACATTTGATGATAAATTCACTTAGAGTGAATGACATTAAGGACAATAATGTGAGATATGTGAGTATGGTTCTTGGATATAGAGCTACACATGCTAACAGACTCAATTCTGTTTCCAATCTTTGCATTTACAGTGCACATAAAATGATAAACAACAATGCTAAGATAGATGTGTGTGAATGGTTAAAAGATGAGCTTATTGATAACCTGAAAAAGATTAAGGGAGACAAAAAGGGCACTTTTCGCTTTGGAAACCTTCTGGTATGTTTGATGTTATATTTCACCAAAGAGATCCTCGGTACAGGACCCAAAGACTTTGGTTATGACACACTGGTAGGAAAACAACTACAGGAAGCTTTTACCGACATGGGAACTGATAGAGATAATAACATAACAATTTACTTTAAAAATTTCCAATCTAAGATGAGAGCTAGGGAAAGGATTCCTCTGAGTATAGTTGAGAAATATGACAAGCAAATTTGTTTTGTCATTAAAAGAGATGAAACCTTGATGGAAGCAATAAGCCCTAGAACTATTTGGGTTACTGAAATGGGTTATGAGGTTGATCTACATGGTCTGGAAATGTATGCAAAAGTACTACTTGAAGCACCTAGAGAACCATCATAAGAAATATTTGGAAGTGCTGAAACCATAGCTAGTAAAGTATCAATAGAGAAAAATAAGAAGAAAAGAGATAAATTCATTAAGGATGCATCTAAGAAAGCACAAGGAATCAAAGAAAATGTCATAAAACTTAGTGGCATATTGGCTAGTGAGCTTGAAGGACTTCAATCGGAGGCACATATTTCACCGGTTGACACATCTTCTGACAGTGACAATGGGAAGGTTGCTGAGTTCAAAAGAGTGGAAAGGAAAAGGAAAGCCTCACCGGTAACTTCTTCTACTTCGAAGAAAACAAGAACCTTAAGGAAGAAACAACAGGCGGTTAGGAAACCCAAGAAGAAGCTTACTCCAAAGAGAAAACAAACACCGATTACCCCTTCATTGAATGATTTACTGAATAAAATAATAGAGGAAGGTAATCTATCTAATGTGATTAAATGGTATACTTCTTCAAATGATACTGATAGAAAAACTATTGAAGAAAATATTGTTCTTCATTTAGATATTTATAAGAAAGTTTTGATTGAAGTTGTTGATGAGCTACCAAATGATCTCTAAATGAGACTAGAAGCTAAAAGGCTATCAGTGATGGAATTAGACAAGAAACTGAAAGTTGAAGCACTCTTGGTAGTTCACCCGGTTAACTCCAAAGAAGAAATTGATGAACTTATTTATGAGGCTAACCGATCAGTATTTTCTAGTGGACACCATCAAGTGAGGTTGATGGCAGGAAGAGTGAAGGAAATTGCAGAAGAAACATTGGACAATTGGGATATATTCTTTGTAGAGAAAGAAAAACAAGAGGAAAAGAGCAGACCCAAGAAGACATTTAAGGTTTATGAAAAGGACAAAGGTAAAGGAAAAATTGGTGGAGTTCCAAACATTAAGATTACTGACAATCTACCACCACCTTTGGATACTACACTGGTACACTCAGAAGATCCACCGACTATTGACACTGAAGGAATAAGACATGGTGATACTAATCCTAAGTCAGAGATACTTTTTACAATGAATGTGGATACACAAGAGGTAAACATTGTTGTGGATAAGGAAACCTCCAAAGTTAAGTCAGACAATGTTGACAATAGCAACATAGCAGAGGAACTGGTACAAACTGTTGAAACTGAGACATCAACACAAATAAAGCAACTGACATAGACTGAAAAACCTATTGAAGATAAAGGTACTAGCACAGGGCCACTAGAGACTGAGAATCTGACAGTTGAATTCGCAGGGAAACAAATAGAGGCAGAGGTGCACACAAAGATAGAGAAACTGACAATCACAAAAACATTGCAATAGTTTGAGAAACCTTTAAAGGTTGAGATGTGAACATAAAATGACCCACCAGAAGAAAATGCAAGCAAAATAGACACATTTGATGGAAGAAAAGAGGTAATAAAAATGATTGGTCAGACATCCAACACATCTACAAGTGAATTCAGACCTACCAATGTTACATAGGTACTTTTGGATTCAATTAAGAAGATAACGGATTGCAATGTATTGACCTATAAGGCAATTGATAACACACTACCCATTCTTAAGTTGATTGCACAAAATTGCAACACATATCACATTAAGGATTCTTTAGGTAAATTGGACACTCTGTCCAAATTTATTGCTGATAATGTAATAACTATTGATAAGGTGAATGAGGACACAATTAAGGAGAGAGTTGAAAAAGAGAAAACCACATTCTTTGAAGACACTATAAAGAAATGTACAGATCATGTAAATACATTATTACCGGTACTTAACTCTACAATTTTGGAGTACAAGGAGCTATATAGGGAAACATGCAAACCTCACCTTTTGACAATTAGACATAGATGAGGAGATCAGAAAAGCACAGAAAGAAATTGATGACATAGCAGATAATATAATTGGTTCTTTCAGACATATATCAGTTTTTGAGCAGGAAATGGTAGGTTTTGAGGAGAAATTAGAGAAACTTGAGAAAGAAAAGGCAAGGATAAGGTCAAATGCCCGGGAACTTAAAGATAAAATTGGTCCTAAGTTGGACAATCTAATTACTCAGAGAATTGAAATATCTAAGGCATTAGTTCAAGGAGAGCGATCACTGGAGGAACACATGCATTATCTCACCAACATGACCCAACAGACTGAGGAAACTTTGAATGATAGCAAAAGGTTTATGTAGAGCCTGAATTTAATTTTGGCAGATATTTTTCAGATTGTAACCAACCAGTTACAAACTTTGAGGTGAAATTTTTGCACTTGTTTGACTATTTTTGACATCCTTTGTCATTGATGTCAAAGGGGGATTAATGGAGAGAAAAATACATGTACAGAGGAGATCACTTGCTTAGGGGGAGCACATCTTTTTAGAATCTTTTTGGACTTTAGTTTTTGGAAACAATTTTTGGATTTTTCTCATGAGTGTTGCCATCAATGCCAAAGGGGGAGATTGTTGGCATTCTACACTCTTATGAGAATAGTTGATGTTGTCATTGATGTCAACCAACTGACAACTAATTGGCAACCAACCGATAGACACCAGCATCGACAATAGATTTCTACATACACCGACATACACTTCACCAGGATCGGCAACAATGCATACCGACACTTAGGCCGACATGGAATAAACTTTTGTTTATTGTATTTTAATGTAAATATCTTTTGTAAGCCATCATGATACATTGTAAAAGACTCATATATGTATGAGATCTTATAGGTCATTTTAATATAGAGAGGAAGATGATGGATGAGAAGCATAATGCAATTTTGTATAAGGTTATATAGTTGACAATGAAGGTTTTAGTTATTGTTTGAGCTTAAACTGGTACTGAACCTGGCATATGAGATGTTGTTTTGAGCAGTACATTGTATTGGATTTTGATAATCCATTTTGTAGTCAATGTGACTCCTATTTTGTGATTGAGCAGTGAGCTCTAGGCTGTTGGCCTCCCTACATGTGCAGGCCCCTCATTGTAAGTAGTATTTATTCATTGGCCAGTGAGTAAATATTGTGGGTCACAAATCCCATTAAGGTTTTTCCCACACCGGGTTTCCTCATTAAACATCTTGTGTTATGGTGTGTTTCTATGCTGTCTTTGTTATTCTTATTTACTGCATCAATTCTTATTTACTAGTACACTATTTTGGGATGCAAAGTTTTAAATAAGTTTAAATATTTTGTTAACCGGTTAGACACTGATTCATCCCCCCTCTCAGCATCTTTGGGATTGTCATTGAATCTAACGCATAATTCTTTATTTCCTCATTGAGCATAGTAGTACCGATCTTGGCAGAGGTATCAGAAACCAAGGTTGAGCGTTTCACCTATAAGCAAGCATCGTAGAAAAGGAAAGTTCTCCTCCATTCAGGTTCATACACAAATGGTCGAGGTATATGCTATAGTCAGTAAGCCATAGTGATCCAGGACTATATTTTTGCATAGGATTGCCTAGCTTAGTGAACTTCCCACATAGACACCATTAGTATATGTCCCAGAACTTCACTATAATGATCCACATATAGCAAACAAAGAAAAAGATATCAGGAACCATCCCGGCTACTCTAATCACTTGTGGATATCCTGGAGTAGCGTAGGAACCTAATATAAATAAAAAATTCAACCAAGTGCTTATCAACCCAACAAAATTTTCTTGTAAAAGAAAAAAAATGGAACCATGTCTTGTTTGTAAGGAATGATGCATCCTTGTGAAGACGGTTGTGTGCAAATGTGTGATTTGTTGGTTGATTTGATAGGTGGTCAGTGTTTAAGGTGTTTCAAAATGTTGTTTTTGCATTTGTTGCGATGTGTATGTACAAGGAACAATTAATTTTGCAATGTTTTTGATATTTTTGTCATGTTTTTGGATTTGTTGAATATTGGGAATGTTTTTTGTGTTTTCTTTAGGATATTTTGCAATTGTTTTTGGTATCGAATGTTTTTGGTATTATTTCAGGACATTTTGAATGAGTAACTCAATGAATCATAAGCATGGAGATTCCACTCCCATGAGTAGGTTTAAGAACATTGCCCCCAGTTAAATGTCGGTGTAAAAGCATGATGTGGGACACATGAGGCAATAATCCTAGTTGCAAAGCAATAACAAGCCATGCATGAGTGGATGTAATGGATGTGATCACAACAAGTCTGAGAGATAATGGAGCTTTAGCCTTTACGAATGGCATCTATTTGCTAGGTTTTCACCACCATACTTATCCAAGGCACCACTGAAGTGGTTTTCACCATTTGGATGAATGATTTTTATTTACTATTTTCTTGATTTTTTTATTTTTTGTATTTTGTTTAGGACTTTTTCTGATTTTTTTTTTCGAATGTTGAGAATGTTTTTGTGTTTTCTTTAGGACATTTTTCAAATGTTTTTAGTATTTTCTAAGATTTTACGAATTTTTTTTGGTATTATTTCAGGACGTTTTGAATGAGTAACTCAACGATTCACAATCATGGAGAATCAACTCCCATCAGTAGGTTTACGAACATTGCCCCCAATTAAATGTTAGTGTAAGAGCATGATGTGGGACACATGAGGCAATAACCCTAATTGCAGACCAATGACAAGCCATGTATGATAGGATGTATGAGTGGATGCAATGGATGTGATCACAATAAGTCTGAGAGACAATGGAGCTATAGCCTTTACGAATAGAACCTATTTGCTAGGTTTTGACCACCGTACTTATCCAAGGCGCTACCGAAGTGGTTTGCACCATTTGGATGAATGATTTTTCTTTACTATTTTCTTGATTTTTTTATTTTTGTATTTTGTTCAAGACTTTTTCTGCTTTTTTTTTTGGTATTTTCTGATATTTGATGAGCCTAATGCTCTGCACAACTTATGTACAAAACTTTTTGAGATGCATGTTGTTGACTGGATCTGCTAGTGGTTCTCCTTCTAAAGTTGCTAACTGATATGCCCCAAACCTAAGGACGACAGTGATGACATATGGACCCAACCAATTGGATTCAAATTTGCCCCGGTGTTCTCTATCCGGTTGATTGCGAGGATTCTCTCTAAGAACAAGATCTCCTACTTCAAATATGAGAAGTCTGACCCTATGATTGTAGCTTCTGCTCATGCATTGCTGATAGGCTTTTAGGTGATTGTAGGCAGCTTGTCACTTTTCATCAAGTAGTTCCAAGTCCTGAAGATGTGAGACTCGGTATTCTTTATCATTTATTAGATTGTGCAAGGGGACCCATAGAGATGGTAATTCAACCTCACTAGGCAAGATGGATTCTGCTCCATAAACTAGTGAGTAGAGGGTTGCGACTGTAGGAGTTTGAATGCTAGTTCAATATGCCCATAGTGCCAGATTCAAACAAATGTGCCAATCATGACTAGCATCATTGACTATCTTTTTGAGGATCCTCAATATATTCTTATTTGATGCTTCTACTTGACCAGTGCCTTGTGGGTAATATGGGGTGGAAAAATGGTGTTGGATATGAAACTTCTCACAGAGTTCACAGACATCAAGATTTTTGAAAGGGAGCCCGTTATTTGTGATGATGGACATGGGTACACCATACTGATAGATGATGTAATTGAGGATGAATGAGGCGATTTACTTGTCGGTGACTTGGGTGAGTGGAACGACTTCAATCCACTTGGTGAAGTACTCCGTGGTGGTAATGATAAATTTATGACCATTGGATGAAGATGGATGGATTTTACCCAAAAGGGTAAAGTCCCCACTGACAAAAGGGCCATGGTGTTGTGATAGGTTGTAATTCTTGCACTGGGGTATGTATCAGATCTCTATGAACTTGGAACTTCTTGCACTTTCTGACAAAGTAGTAGGAGTCTTTTTCCATAGAGAGCCAATAGAATCCTGCCCACATGATATTTTTAGCCAATGGAGGGTCGCTTGAATGAGCTCCATAGATAGCTTCATGTACTTCTTCTAACACTATGGTCACCTCACCTTTCTCTAGACATTAGAGGAGAGTATCATCGAGACCTCGTTGATATAGGGTTTCAACAATGAAGGTGTATCGAGAGGATTGGAGTTTGAAGGTTTTTTCGTTGATTGTTGGATTGGTTAGGGGGAAGGATTTGATCATGTAAATAGGCATAAAATTCACCATACCATGGGGAATCGGGACCGATGAGTTGACTGACCATCTCAGATTTTGGGATATCATAAGCGGGGATCCAAAGTTGTTCAACTAAGAACTCGTAGCGTGTGGAGTTCTGTGGATGATCAAGGAGAGAGGCTATTGTAGCCATTGCATCTGCAACTTTGTTTTAGTCTTGAGGAATCTGCTCAAAAGTGATAGCTATGAATAATTCTTTGAAGCTATCAACCATTTTATTATAAGGCATGAGATTATCATCCTTAGTTTGGTATTCATCATTGACCTATCGGATTACCAGTTGTGAATCGCCATAGACCTGTAGCTCTTTTAAGTTCCACTGCATGACCATGCATAGTCCTATGATACAGGCTTCACATTCTGCTATGTTGTTGGTGCATGGGAATGTAAGATGATATGATTTTGGAATGCTATCACCTTGAGGTGTGATAAAGAGAATTCCAGCACTGGAACCATGTCTAGTGTATGAGCCATAAAAATATAACTTCCATTGTCGTGCTGGCATAACTGTGAAAATCTGCTCATCTAGAAAATTGGAAATGAGAGGATGGTTACCTATGAGCGGTGCTTAAGCCATCTGATCTGCAATGACTTGTCCTTTGATGGCTTTCCATTCCACATATTCTATGTCAAATTCACTTAGGAGCATAACCCACTTTGCCAAACAACCGATTAGTGCTGCTTTACTGAGTAGATACTTGAGTGGATCTATCTTGACAATGAGTTGTATCTTGTATGTCAACATGTAGTGCCTCAATTTGGTAGCTGCCAAAATTACTGCGAGACAAGCTCATTCAATAGGGGTATAATTGAGTTCATACCCTACCAATGTTCTGAAAATGTAGTATACTACACATTCTTTGCCTTCTGCATTATGCTGTGCGAGTAAGACACCTAAGGCCATAGCTATAGCTGATATGTATAACAATAAGGGTCTTTCTAGAGATGATGACATCAGTAATGGTGGCGTCATTAGGTAGTGCTTTAGCTACTGGAATGCTTGTTGGTAATTCTCTTTCCATTTGAAGCGAACATTCTTGTGAAGCAAATGTGTGAAGGGATGGCATTTGTCGACCAATTGTGCAATGAACAACTGAATTGATTGTAGCCTTCCTTGTAATGTTCTTAGTTGACTGATGTTCCTAGGAGGTGGCATTTCCATAATTGCTTTGACCTTTGCGGGATCAACCTCAATTACTTTTTTTGAGACAATGTATCCTAGGAGCTTCCCGAAGGTTACCCAAAAGACACACTTCTTTGGATTTAAGCGTACATTATATTGCTCTAGTCTGTTGAAGATTTTGTCAAGTACAACGTGGTGACCCTCTCTGGTTAATGATTTAGCTAGTAAATCATCCACATAGTCTTCCATCAGTGTATGCATCATATCGTGGAAGATAGTAGTCATTGCCCTTTGATATGTGGTGCCAACATTCTTGAGACCGAATGACATTATATTCCAACAGTATATACCCCATGGGCATGTAAAAGCTATTTTGTGTTGATCCTCTAGAGTAATATTGATCTGGTTGTATCCTGGAAAGCCATCCATGAGTGTTAGCATTGCATGTTCTGCTGTGAGGTCCACGATCTTATCAATGTTCGGAAGAGGGAAGTCATCCTTAGGACATGATTTGTTTAGATCTCTAAAATTTGTACAGATACGAATGCCTCTAGTTGGTTTTTCCACTGGTACCAGCTTGGAGATCCATTTTGCATAGTCAATGGGTCTTATGAAACCCACATCTAATAGCTTTTTGAGTTCAACTTTTACTAATAGTGCAATCAGAGGATACATCTTTCTAAGCTTTTGTTTGACTGGTTTGGCTCCTTCGGCTACTGTTAAGTGATGCATTACTAGTTCTGGATTGATTCCTGGCATGTCTGCATAGGACCACACAAAATTGATTTGTTTCTTGTGAAAGAACTATGTGAAATCACGATCTTCTGCTGGAGTCAGTGATTCTACTAGATGTAGTATGTGTGAATTTTTAGGTGTCCCTAGATTGACCTCCTTTATTTCTTCTATGAGAATAGATGATCTCTCATGATTAGTGCTAAAGGGGAGAATGTCACACCTTCCATCCTTAGGCACCTCGGAGAGGTTTTCACCATTGGATATGTCCTTTATTTTTACTCTTTTTGTTTCCACAAGTGCCATAATGTGGTTTTCACTTGAGGACCCTATTTTGATTGTAATATTTTTGTGACTGAAAGGTGTGGCATTCTCTCCAAAGTAAGTCATGCTGTTAAGTTCGATAACATACCCAAATTTGTGATCCCCACTTGGTATGTCATCCTGTAATTCTAGAAAGTATGACCGCATCATCATTTTGAAAGTTGTCAAGGTGTGGGGGATCTTGTGGGTTCCACTCAATGAGTTCAGGGTGAATAATTGGTATTGCTTCATCGACCAGGTTAAGTTCATAGGATGCATCTATTATGGTAAGTACAAAGGAACCAAGATCATCGTCAGTACATCCTCTTTGTAACTAGGCTTGGGAGGTGACCTATTTGAAGTATCCTCATTAACTGGGTTCCAAAAGGATTTAATAAATGCATCTCCTACATCTTTCTTAACCTCAAAAGTGTCCCCATCAGATGATTGTGAAAATGAAGAATCCCACTCGTATTCATGTGAATCTGTATCAGAATCACTCCATAGAAATCTTTCACTATATATTATAGGGATGTTTGTGGATGTGAAATCTTTGTCAATAGTTTCTACAGGGGTTTTATCTGACATGGTTGTTGATGTTGCTTGGGTGTATGAATTAGACAAGAGTCTTATCCCCAAAATGATAGTTTGGTGGGCAATATAAATCATTTTCTTACTTGTAGTAAATTGAGGAGTATCTTCGTAACTTGAAAATTTAGACTTGGGAGGTTGATTGGCAATAGATATTATCCTGCTTCTAGAAGGGGTGATATTAGAAGTGGTCCTCTTATGTTTTCTTGGAATCCTAAGTTTAGAAGAGCTACCTGAACCAGGGTTGAATTTGAGTCCAGTTGTATCTCGTGGTGGTAACAATGGTTGTAATGGCTCTTGTACACCTTGCTTGTGAAATCCCAATGCACTATGGACATCATAGCCCATATTTTGCATTAGGGTAAAACCTTTACTATACCTTTCTGTTGGGATTTTGACCTATTGTCTAGCTGTGTCAGAAGGGTCTTTGTAGATCCATTCTGCCAAATATTCATCAATAGTTTCTTGTTCCTGTGATCTTCTTGGGATGAATCCATCAAGTGTAGTAGTATGGGATGCAACAAGTGTTTTGAGTGACTGTTGTGGTTTTCCATAAGTCCCAGGTGAGAGGGGTAGTTGGTCAACATAGAAAAGTTGACTAATATTATACTCTCCTGGGCCTTCATCTTGTACTTTCATTTTCAACTTTTGTTGTTTGGGTGTAGGGATCGGTGGATTGGTGAGGTTTACTGGTTGAATATAAGATGATGAGGTGGTGGCTTTTCTATTTCTAGGAACTGTGATATCAGGTTGATGCATTATATGGTTGCAAAAAGCGAATGGGTTGGAATCACCAATGATAGTCATCTCTACTCCATTATATGGGAACTTGATGCATTGATAGTAAGTAGATGGTACTGCTTGCATGGCGTGAATCCATGGTCTACCTAATAGGAGATTTTATGGAAGAGGGAGATCTAGGACTTGACAAACCACACTCTTCACCATGGGTCCTACCCTAACTAGTAGATGGACACACCCTTTAGAGGAGTATTCTACATCATCATAGGCCTTGATGGTGATCCTGTTTCAGGCATCTACTGCATCTTCTGCATATCCCAATGCTATGATTAACTATAATGTGCAAATGAAAAGGCCAACTCCATTGTCAATCAAGACTCACTTGATTATGTGTTTATGTGTGAATCCCTCAATGTGGAGAGGGGTGTTATGCGGTTTTTGAAAGGATGCATCATCATTCTCTACAAAAGTGAGACACGGTGATGATTTTAGACTCCCAACCATGGCTTGAAATTGATCTGCATTGATGTCGGGTGGAACTGACATTGCTTGGAGAGCTTGATCATTGATGGTTTTATATGAGGGGATATAAACAAAAGCTCTAGCATGGAGATAAGTGCTGGCGTATTATCTAATTGGTCCATAAGGTTCTAATGTTTGGCCACATATGCCTCTTTTGATGGTGCACCTGGTAAGACAAGCTTGCTACAACGGGTAGCAACATTGCATGCAGGATCCTTGCCTTGGATGGTAATGGTAGCAACTTTTTCATTGGCATCATAAAGATTATTGATAGTATAGGTATAGGCTGCGCGTTTATAATCTGTCATGTTATCTTGATTCTTACCTTGATGGGAGGGACCTCCTTTCTCGTATGATGAGAGTTGATTTTTGAACATGGTATGATCACTATTGGAAGTTTTTGCATTGTGACCATCCACTTCTATGTCACCTCGATCAATGAGGTCTTGAATGGTATCTTTTAATCGGTGACAATTGTTTTTTTTGTGCCCTCTTTCTTTATGAAATTCACAATAATCATTATCTCTCCACTAGGAAGGTTTGACTTGTGGTTCATAGTGTGATGTTTTAGGTAATTTGATAAGATCAAAAGAGATGAGTTGGCATAAATTTTTTTCCAGAGATTCCCCCAAGGGTGTGTAGGTGCGATTGGATTTGTAAGTTGGGTATCTATTTTTAGGTTCCTCTTGCTGTGTGTTTGAAGGTTGATTCCGTGGATTGGTTTGAGGATTATCGTGATTGGTAGTGGGGTTGTTGCGATTATCTACAACCCCTATAATTTTGTCTATGGGTTCATAGATTTTGACAGTTCGTGTGTCCACAACACCATCGTTAACAATGTTTTTGTTCTTAGTCCAAAAATTTGTTTTGTCACTGTTGTAGGCTGGTCTTGGACCCTCCTTGTTGTCATTGTATATTTTGACAAGCCCCTTTTTGATAAGGGCCTTCTCTATTTTAAGTCCTTGAGCTATGACGTCTTTGAAATTGTCAGAATATTTTATGTCTAAGTAAAATTCCATTTCCTCATTTAAGTTTAAAATAAAAATTTCAACTAATTACTCTTCGGGAATGGGAAATGAATGTCTACTAGAAAGGTGTCTCCATATTTGTAATAATGTTGAGAATAACTCACCATTATTTTGTTTTGTATTGCATAGATCAGCTATATAGACATCCTGTTCTATGTTATGTGCATGATGAGTGATAAATTTTTATACGAGGTCCTCAAAGGTCCTAATCCCACCGAGTAGGCATGAGAACCATTGCATAGATGAGCCTCCCAAACTTTGGGGAAAGAGACACATTAAATATGTGTCCTCGTATGCAACCTCTAAGCAGTCGGAGAAAAATTCTCGCACATAATCTCTAGGGTCTCCCTTTCCTTTGTATTTATCAAACTTTGGGGTTTCGAAGGTGCGTGGGAAAGGAGACATGTATATCTTTTTATCAAATGGATATGGGAAGATATCTTCATGAGCATATTGTTTGTGTGTCCTTCCTAAGTGCACTTGTTGGGATAGATATTGCATCCGTTGTCTCAACATATCCATTTCTGTAAGAGGAGGGAGGATGTTGTCGTGTTAATAGTTATCATCATAGTTATGTGTATTCCTTGCCTCCCTTTCACCATGATTTTATTCTTTTTGATGGCTATGTTGGGCTGGTATGTTATATCCTTAAGTTGTGATATGTCAAAGTTAGCGGGAAGTTTGGCTCCTTCTTGAGCAAGTTTTAGAAAATGGGTATTAGCACTTCCCTTGAGAATTTCTTCAAAAAGTCTGTTAAATCTGGGGTTGCTAAGTGTGTCTTGTATTTGTGCTTGTGTAGGGGTCTCTGGATCTCTTCTTATGGCAAAGGGGTTAAGGTTCTCTTCTTCTTCTTCTTCTTCCCATATTTCATTTTTATTTTTTCAATGACTCTAAGACCTAGTCCTAGCCATGTTTGAAGCACGCTTTTGTGGGTTAAAAAAAAAGTGTGTGGTTGAGAATGAGATGAATGGAAAAGTGTATGTGTGATCCCTTCTTATAGTTCCAAGATTTTTATGATGATTATGATGAGTTGAAGTGTTTGTGGATGTTTGATCTCCTACACTAAAGGTTAGGTATCAACAAAGCCCTCTTTAGAATTGCTCGTTTGATGTCTTAATAATTGTGAGATGAGGTGTAGCAAGGTTCAAGTGTTGTTACAAACATAAGCTACCTAGTAATGAGAGGATGCACTCATGGACTAGTTTTAACCGATCTATATGTTTAGTAATGCCTCTTAGGATGGCTGATCCTAGATGTAGAGACACATGAGAAAGTAATTTTGTTGGTATGATAAGCAATATCTGAAAGGACTAAGGACAAGACCTCTTTGTGTTGAGAGTTGAGTGAATTTTTGATGTGTTTGGAATGAGTGTGAACCTTGGAATTTTCTACTAAGGGACTATGATTTTTTTGGAAATGATTTTGAAGTGAGAAAGATGAAAGAAAATCTAGGAGGATTATGTGAACTTAGGAATCTCTAGTAAGTGATTGCGGGTTGTGGAATGTATGATGGAGGAATGTGTTGACCGTGATTATGATGATATGATAGATCCCTCCTTTGAAAGAAAGCTTGTGATGCAAGTTGTTCTAATTCAAAGTCATCGGTAAAAATGTGACTAAAATCATGATATTGATGGATGAAAGTGTGATGTTTCAACAACAACTTATGATTTTTGTATAAGAAACTTATTCTTTTTGGGGTTTTCTTTTCACTTTGCTTCTTTTTGGTTTTTCTATAAATTGACTTTTTGACATATTTGAGAGATTTCCAAACACAAAGCATGGGCAGCTTTTTGCAAGAATGTGTGAAGTTGTTTTGTTGAGATTGTTGTTGGGGTGTAACTTGTTTCAATTGTTTGAATCCTTTGACAAGAAAATACACCAAGCACACAAACACATATTCTTGCCCTTTTCAATAATGGCACAAAAGGTGTGGGTCTAAATCAACCCAATCATGAACTTTTTGACCCTCATAAATGTATGTATGTTTATAGGCCTAAAGTCGACCCAATTTTTCACTAGTATGAAACAAGAAGAAGATAACTCAAATACTTTTTATCCCTATGGTAATGGCCAGTTGCGATATTCTCAGCCCACAACTTGATATATCTTCGAGTTTGGTACTATATACCTTATGTATTCAGTCATAGCAGGTAAGGATGTGATATACTAAGTCTTGCGTGAGCATAAAAGATAGGTGGTCCCTATGATGGGGGAGTCACCACTTTCATCAAGCTACAAGTAGCCTTTCAAAAAGCCCCGCTTCTACTCAAGGAAATATGTATGATGAGTATCTTGGGAGCAATGTCTTTGGATTTTAAAATAAGAGGTGTCTTGTAATGTTCAATGTCTTTGGATGTAAGTTCATTTTATAATGTCTCACTTAAGAGCCTTGTAACTCACGGTGGGGTCTATATGTCCTTTCGACAAGTTACACTGTAGGAACAACTACACCCAGGGCTACAACTTTCACTCTCACCTGAATTCTATAGCTACTCGAAGGATTTACTACACAAGGTTGTCCCAAGTGTGATGTGTCTCTTTGCAGGCGTCTCTTAAAATAGAAAATTTAGAGCATTACTAACACTTTTCTCTTGCACCTAGGACCATGAAAGCCAAGGGACATGATAGTGTGTGTTAGAACTAGGACAACTCTACAAATTTGTACAAGTGTGCCAAACACAAAAGACATTTATTCTTTTTAACCTTTCATTGCAATGTGATCTATTTGCTACTTGGAGATATTGCTTGAACAAATATGGTGTTTTTTTTAACCAAGATAAAAACTATTTTGAGAGTTGACAAACTTTTGGAAAGCAAAAACATGGTCAACAAAAATAAAGTCGTGTAGTCTTTGTAGCAAAAATGTAGATATGAGGTTCATTTTATGCACCAAATGAAAAGTTGAGTTTGTTTTAGCTGCACCAAAATACAATGGAGTTTATTTTATCCCTTTGTTTGAAAAACAAGAAACATTTGATTCATTTTATGTACCAAAATAAAATTTGAGTTTTGTTTAAGTGCACCAAAAGACAATGAAGTTGATTTTATCCCTTTGTTTGAAAAACAAGACAGATTTGTTTTAAACCAAAGAAATAAAAATGCTTTTTAAAACTAACTCGTTCCAAAACTTGCAACAAATTGTTAGACCTACAAAATCCACTCAAAAATTTAGGAAAAATGGTGGGCTTGACAAGCCTAAAAATTCATTTTTCTTACAAAAATTAGCTCTCTGCCTGATACAAAAGCACTAATCTAGTGCGGGTTTTTAAAGTGCCAGACAAAGAACAAAAGCACTATAGTAAGCTAACAACACTATACAATTCTACAAAAGTGCTACAATATGACAAAAGCGCTACTTCTAATTTTTTAGACTCGTAATAGGGCGCTAAACCGCACTGCAAAAATGCAAAAACGGGTGAAAAGCGCTATTTCGGGCGACGAAAGCGCCAAAACTCTGCCTGTGCGTGAAAATCTACAAATTCAAAATGGTTAGTGAAAAAAGATCAGAAGGTTGCGTGTTCGATTCACATCCAGTTCACCAAATGATGTCATGGAAATGGGGACAAGGCAAAAAACATAGTTCAATGTTAATAGGTTAGTTTCAACCATAAAACCACAACAATGAATTAAAAACCATTCCAAACATATCAAAAGAGATTTCAAAAAGCATGAAAGAAGTTTAACGAAACAAAAGGAAGGAGAAGAGTCTCCCTAAGATGCTTCCATGATGCCTTTTGATGCTTCTCCCTTGGTTCTTCCCTCTCCAAGTCCCAAATGAGTGTAGCTCTCAACTTTTAGCACTATCCATGGATGCCATATGGAAATGAAAAATAAATGCTTATGCAAGTGTAAAAGGGTTGCTATGAGAAAGCTCCTAATGTCTATGTGAATTTCACTATAATAACAATGCTCTAATGCTCTCTAATTGCCTTTCTTTGCTTGGGGAATGAGGTCATTTTATAGGGAAAAATGTTGATTAAATGGCTAAGATTGAGTGGGATTGTAAAGGGGCAATATAGATGGGTTTAGGATCCATGTGATGTCTTTCAACCCAATCCCATGATGACAAGTGTCAACATAAGTGTAAAGCAGAAAATCGCGATCGAACCCTAGTTGTTCTCCCCTCTTCCAACTCCGAGGAGAGAGAAGGGAGGTTCGCTAGGATTCGATGGTTTTCACTTAGGGGAGAGACTTTACATTCAAAAGAGGGGTTGAAACCCACAAGATCCAATCCCACGCAATGCAAGATTGGATGCTAAATGTGTTTCAAGGGTTAAGACAACAAGGCTACCCTCTTTCATAAAGAATGTTGATAGGAGAATTAAGCTAAGCATGCATAGAAAGTGATAAAGATTCGCTTATAAACTGAGATAGGAATACAGTATGAAGCTGCGGACCTGGAATTAGCAGTAAAATGTCGATACGGCGCTGTCCTGCAAATTTGAGCAAAAGTTGTCGGGACGATGGCGCCCGACGCCACGGTCCTCCGAAAAATCCGCGAAACGAAGGGGGATCTGTTCGTCTCTGCACAAGGATTCCAGATCTTCAATTTCAGCCGCGTACCTGCAACCTACACACAGAAAAGCGAAGACAATTGGGGGGTTAGGGATTAGGGGTTTGCCTTTAGGTCAAACCCCGGTTTTGGAATTAACCAAGAAATGAGCAAGTGCTGTAAATGTAAATGTATGTAAAACAAGTACTAATACCTTGTTCTAAGGATGTTTGTATCCTTATGTGCGAAGGTTTAGATGTTGTATGTTGTATGTTGTAGCATGTAGTATGTGATCTCCTCTTCAATGGTTGAATCCTTGTCTTGAATGCAACACTTAGCCTTGAATGGAGACTTGAAATGATCAATTGCTTGAAAGAATGCTTGAATGCTTGAATGCTTGAGTATAATTTCCACGCTTTGTACACATATCCTCCCCATCCCAAATGAGAGAGAAAAATGTAGTTTATATACTTGTCATTTAGGGCTGAAAGACTGATTTTCCCGACCTTAGGCCGACCAGGAAAGTTAATTTCCAATTTGCAAACAAAAAGACCCGAAACCCCTTAGGAGACCGGGCCCAAAATAGGACCCAGGGACGCGCCCTGGTCCTGAAGGACTAGGGCGCTGGGCGCTCTGGTCCCACCTCCCGGGACAGCAGGGTGCAAGGAGGTTCAGGCCAAGGTGCTTGAAAAATGCAGTTTTCAGTGTCGTGAGCAAGTTTCAGGGTCTCCATTCAGGTTGCGTGTTGCGTCGCCATTGTGAAGACCGAAATGCAGTCGAAATTGCAAGTGTCGCAATTTTAGGACGCTACATTTAGCCCCCACTTTAGCGGGAGTATGTATGCTCATACTTTCGGTAAAGTACAAGGAAACAATATTGAAAGACTTTCACCACGTCAAGGAGGCAAGATACACCAAGCCCCCAGTGGACTAAGGATCTTACGACTTCGATTGACAAAGTAAAAGGGAAGATCACGAGGGAGAACCATGACTGTCAGTAGTAAGGCTCCCTCACTATGAGTCATGCAAGAAAGATATCAAAAATTTTCAAGGCAAGGCTAAATTTGCCAAGAAATTTTCAAGTATCTTGAAAAGATATGAACAGGATGTATGCCCCCCTACGTTAAAGCGATCACACACGCCTCACCGGGGGTGATTGCTTTAAGGTAGTGATACATATAAGAAATGAGAAAGGAAAGGAGCACGTTATCGCAAGGATTTAGCCCCCAAGTGTGAGATAAGCCCAAGGATAATAGACACAAAACACAAAGCACAAGGTGACTTCGCTTTCCTCGGGGTCAGTATGCTGTATGATAATTCATGTATATCATATGTATGTATGCATAATTGTTCTTCATTCCCCAATCAAGGAAGGTCACCTAGAAGAAGGGAACACATGTGTCTTTTGAGTCAACATGAGAGAGATCGAGAGATCTCAATGCTTTGCATCGTCCTCAAGTAGACAACACTAAGGACAACAAATAGAAGAATGAGAGTAACATATATAAGAAGTAACAAAAGAGAGGGGGAAAGAATCTGCTATGCTAATGAAACTAGTCTAGCACGTCATCTACCCCCCGATCTTGCTGATCAATGTTTCGGGAAGGCAGGGAACACGCTAGAGGAGGAACATCCAACACAGCAGATGGAGCTATCACAAGATCCAAGCAAGGGCTATGTTCATGTTCCGAGCCACATTGTTCTTGTCTAGGAGCTAGGATAAGTGCTTTAGAAAATTCATTAGATAAATGGTTATCAACATCAACAAGTTCATATTCACTATCAGAAGCAAGAGGAGTAATATTTTCATCATGAATAACATGTTCATCCATATCATCATCAAGATTTATAAAAATAGGATCTTTAACTCGCACAGGATCAAGACCATCATGCATCTTATGTTTAGGATATTTAGGCTCAATGTCCGGCTGAGGAGAAAATGGAATAATGCTTGTTGAAGGTGTTTTTGGAGATTGCAAAGTTTGAGAAGCAGCTGCCTGAGCTCTAAGACGACGCTTTTGTCGGCGTTCACGTGCAGAACGATTTCGTCTAGTCTTAGTAGGAAGTGGAGAAGACTGAGGAGGAGGAATGTTCTCATCCTTAGCACTTGGGTGTTTAGGTTGTGGTCTCTTAGGCTGGATAATAGGAGAAGAAGAAGGTCTCTTCTCTCTGTAAAAAGAAGGAGGAGGAACTGCTCCATACAAAGGAGGAATATTTGGTTTAGGGAGAAGACCAAGTCCATCATGACGAGGAGGTATAGGTCTACTCTTAGGAAGTTTATTAGGTATAGACATAGTCACATCCATAGGGATGGGTTGAGAATCTTCTTGAGGAAAGACATTAGTTTTATCTTTCAAAGGAAGAACTTCCTTCTCAAGAATGATAGGAATATCAAGTTTAGGTGCTCTAGGTTCACTTAGAGATAGGATCATATCTGTTTTCCACTTTTGATAAGATTTGAAAAGATGATCACTTCGCGGAGGAAGAGATTGGAATTGTTTAGGCCAAAAGTAATCAATAGGAACACTAGAGGTTCTTTCAGCTGGTTTAAAGAGACTATGATTGACAATAACAACTTCACCATTATGGGGAAATTTCAAACACTTGTGGATAGGAGAAGCAATAGCTTTCATGGAAGATAGCCAAGGATAGCCAAGCTTCACACGAAATTGTTCGGAAGATGGAATAATAGCAAAGTTCACATCAAGAGATTTGTTATGGACCTCAATAGGCAATGTAATAGAACCAATTGCAGGAGAAGAAAATGCATCAAATAGTTTCACAATCACATCTATTTTGTCATATATCACTTGATTCAATTGCAGAGTAAAAAGAAATTCTTCAGTAATAACATTAACCATGCACGAAGGATCAATAAGCACTCCACGGCAAGGTATATTCTTAACTTTTGCAACTATGTATAAAGGACCATCAGGTGCCCTAATGGTTTCACTGGAATCAAATTTCATGGAAGGTTCTTTAGGGATTTCTTGCTGCTCTACAAAGTTAATCACATTCGGAGTCATAGACACAAGACCATCAGATGAGAGAGAGGAATCATTAGCCTCAATTGCATTAGAGGTATGAGAAGGCAATGGATCAGTGAAAATCTGAAGATTTTGGTTAGGAGGAGCTATAGATGTGTTGCCTTTATCATTCACACCAGAAACAGAGATAGTATTATTATCAATCAAATCTTGAATTTTACCCTTTAAAGAAAAACATTTTTCAGTATCATGCCCAGGCTGACGATGAAATTGACAAAAAGCTTTGTTATCAAAATAAGGTGAAGTAATCTTTGCAGGATCAATTTGTCTTATAGGAGGAAGAGTAAGCACATTTTGTTCCAATAACTTATTCATAATACTATGCAATGATTCATTCAAAGGAGTATACTTTCTTTCTTTCTTGAAAAATTTAGAAATAGGAGGCACACCTGATGCTGCATTCACATTGTTGTTGATGATGTTTTCATTGAATTTGATGGAATCTCTGTTCGGTTTAAACTTCCCAAATGGTTGTTGACTGCTATCACCCTTATCACTCGGAGTCATAGGATGTGATTGTTCCATTTGACTCACAGTCAGTTGATAATTGTGAAGAGTGGCACACAACTGTTGGAAAGAAGTAAACTCAGAAAACAGAAGTTTGTCTCGAATATCTTTTTGTAAATTAGAAATAAAGATTCTTTGAATATCATTGTCAGGCATTGGAAAAGAAATTTGAGCATACAAATGCTTATATCTACCAATGAAATCAGTCACTTTTTCTTTAACACCTTGTTTACAATGCATTAAATCAATCAAAGTAACTTTAGGACTTATATTGTTTTGAAATTGTTGAATGAAAGCATTTGCAAGTTGTTCGAAAGAAGTAATAGAATAAGAAGGCAACGAGCAATACCATTGTAGGGCTTTGTCTCTTAATGTTCTAGTAAACAGTTTTGCAAGCAACCTTTGGTCATAAGCAAAATCGGTACATATTGTTTGAAAAGTCTTAACATGTGTTAGAGGATCTCCTTTACCATTATAAAGTTCCAAATGCGGGATTTCAACATGTTTAGGAGGGATAGCTCGAACAATGTCAAGAGAAAGTGGGCTCGCAACATCAAATGTGGGCACACTAAACTTAGATTGATTCATAGAGGCAATTTGTTGCTGTAAAGAAGAGACAGTTTGGGCAAGATTGTTAATGGTCGCTTCGGTCGAAGAGTTCATATTAGATGTGTTAGATTGAGATGGAGGTGTTATGTTATTGAAAGAAGGTAAAGAGTAAGGTGGTGGGACTCTATGATAATTAGTCATAGGAGATGATTGGACAGGAGGAATACTACAAGGAGGAATAGAATGGTTAAATGACTTGCCCCCTTGCGTCATGTTCATTTGTGGAGATATAATAGGGACACTCATTGAAGGAATGAATGAAGAAGTCGGATTGAATGAAGGAAGAGGGTTAATTGAAGAAGAAGGGTTGCCCCCATGACTAGTAATCACGGGAGGAATGTCTTGTATAGAAGTAGCCATGATGTTTGATGTAAAGGTAGGTATACTAGCAATAGGAGTTGTCAAAGGAATAGAATGATTGACTTGAGTAGGAGGTTGTGTATAACCTAAATTTTCAGCACAACTCTTCATAGGCATCACATTCGAATCCACAATGTGTGCAATACCACGCAAAATATCAATTCCATTCTTATCACTTTGAAGCGTACATTTTAGACCCTCAATTAAAGGAAGAGCTTGACTATCAGGGTATTCTTGAGACATCCATTGTCGAAAATCGTCAAATTGGTTATCCAATTTCGAAAGTTGTTCTTCAGAAACCTCATGGAGAGCTTCTTCATCATTAGGAGGATTAGAGGAATTACCCATGTCTTCGTTAAAAAGGCTATTCAAATTAGGTTCCATCTCCTCAGTAGTTAAACCTTGGAAAGACTTAATTCTACGACTTCGTCTAACGAGAATAGTGTAAGTAGGGCTTATTGTTGTAAAACTCATGCACTAGAAAGAGAGAGAAGATTTTGAATTTAGAGGTAGCAATTTTCAGTAAAATCAGCCAATCTTCTGGATTTAAGCTGTTAAATGCAATCACAACAGTCTCCCGAAATTTCGGAAAAAATGTCCGGGACCATGGCGCCCGGAGTGCAACACGGTCCTTGCAACTTTTTTTTGAAATTTGCAGGGATGAAAGGTATGATGATTTTAGAGCTAATCTGAAAAAATTGAGTGATTTTACGATCTGTAGATAGGCCAAATTAAAGTTGTAATCTCAAAATTGAACCCTATCAAGATTGTCAAAAAATGCAAAAATTTGAATTTTGAAAAAGAGAGGGAAACTGAAATTTTGAATTTTGTGATTTTAGAGGGAATATCCAGAGCAATGCAAATTTTGGAATTTGAAAATTGACTCAATTTCACGCAAAATTCAATTTTGAAAGTGGAAATCAAAGTTGTTGTAATTAAGCACTTAATTTCAAAAGTCACAAAATGCAAGAATTTGAATAAAGCACTGAGATTTTTAATGAATGATAACACACTTTTCAGATTTAGGACAGTAAGAACACAATTTTGACACAAAATTTCAATTTCAATGATTTTTAAATGTTTAGAAGCCTTAATCCAAGCAATCACAAGACCAACTTTGACTGTTATTTTGAAGGTGTTAAAATTGATAAAATCAGCCAAAATTCTGGATTTTAGCAGGAAAATACAGTAAGATCTCGCTCCCGAAATTTCGGGAAAAATGTCGGGGACGATGGCGCTCGGCGCCACGGTCCTCGCAACTTTTTTCCAAATTTTCAGGGATGAAAGATATTGTGATTTTATTGCGGAATCCAAAGTTACAGCTGATTTGGAGATGTTTTGATCAGTGAAATTGTCGGACAAAGGTTGAATCAAGAGGGTTTCAAAAATTAGGGTTTTGACACTTAACCACTTAATTTTCAAAATTAAAGCACAAATATGAATTGATAATTTGTAATAGAAGGGCAGATCTGAAACAGGCATTAACATTTAGACATTTCGCAGGTTCAATTACTAAAAAGAAAATTTAGGGTTTTTATGCAATCACCTCTAAAATTTTGCAAAAGATCAAACATGGAAATGTAATCAATTTTTTCAGATCTAAGCATGAAAAATCAGAAAGGATGTTCACGTCGGGTTCACCAAAATGTAAAGTGGAAAATCGCGATCGAACCCTAGTTGTTCTCCCCTCTTCCAACTCCGAGGAGAGAGAAGGGAGGTTCGTTAGGATTCGATGGTTTTCACTTAGGGGAGAGACTTTACATTCAAAAGAGGGGTTGAAACCCACAAGATCCAATCCCACGCAATGCAAGATTGGATGCTAAATGTGTTTCAAGGGTTAAGACAACAAGGCTACCCTCTTACGTAAAGAATGTTGATAGGAGAATTAAGCTAAGCATGCATAGAAAGTGATAAAGATTCGCTTATAAACTGAGATAGGAATACAGTATGAAGCTGCGGACCTGGAATTAGCAGTAAAATGTCGATACGGCGCTGTCCTGCAAATTTGAGCAAAAGTTGTCGGGACGATGGCGCCCGACGCCACGGTCCTCCGAAAAATCCGCGAAACGAAGGGGGATCTGTTCGTCTCTGCACAAGGATTCCAGATCTTCAATTTCAGCCACGTACCTGCAACCTACACACAGAAAAGCGAAGACAATTGGGGGGTTAGGGATTAGGGGTTTGCCTTTAGGTCAAACCCCGGTTTTGGAATTAACCAAGAAATGAGCAAGTGCTGTAAATGTAAATGTATGTAAAACAAGTACTAATACCTTGTTCTAAGGATGTTTGTATCCTTATGTGCGAAGGTTTAGATGTTGTATGTTGTATGTTGTAGCATGTAGTATGTGATCTCCTCTTCAATGGTTGAATCCTTGTCTTGAATGCAACACTTAGCCTTGAATGGAGACTTGAAATGATCAATTGCTTGAAAGAATGCTTGAATGCTTGAATGCTTGAGTATAATTTCCACGCTTTGTACACATATCCTCCCCATCCCAAATGAGAGAGAAAAATGTAGTTTATATACTTGTCATTTAGGGCTGAAAGACTGATTTTCCCGACCTTAGGCCGACCAGGAAAGTTAATTTCCAATTTGCAAACAAAAAGACCTGAAACCCCTTAGGAGACCGGGCCCAAAATAGGACCCAGGGACGCGCCCTGGTCCTGAAGGACTAGGGCGCTGGGCGCTCTGGTCCCACCTCCCGGGACAGCAGGGTGCAAGGAGGTTCAGGCCAAGGTGCTTGAAAAATGCAGTTTTCAGTGTCGTGAGCAAGTTTCAGGGTCTCCATTCAGGTTGCGTGTTGCGTCGCCATCGTGAAGACCGAAATGTAGTCGAAATTGCAAGTGTCACAATTTTAGGACGCTACAATAAGATGGCTCGAGAGGAGAGAGAAGGAGCATTTAATACCTGAGGAAACATGAGGGTAACCTCATGTGGGTTGGGTTATTGGATAAATCTATTATCTAAGGGATAAACTATTGTGCAAGAGTAAAAGGGATAACCATGGTCAAAGCAATGAATGCTTGAAGAGACCCATGAGTTAAATGATGGTTGAGTGAGAGAGGAAGTCTCTAACCAAAGGTTAAGTTTGAGGTAACCATTTATGGTCATGTAAGAGCCTTTAATGATTATTGAAGACTTTTGGGTTGTTTTGAGAAGTGACCTTTCTTAAGAGATGTGCAAATGATTAGAGAGGGGGATTAGGCTAATTAGAAGGGGTTAGAAGAGTCTAGAAGGGGGTTAGAAGAGTCTGGAAGGGGGTTAGAAGAATCTAGAAGGAAGTTAGTGAGCAAATGGGTGAGGATAAAAGGAGATTTTAATTAAAATAAAATTCATTTATTTCAACTAAAATTATGCAACTTGCATTTGTAGGAGAATGCAAGTGGTAGGGTTTTAGGGGTTTTAAATAAAATTTGATTTATTTTAAATGTGGTGAGGGGTTAATTAAACAAATATCCGTTATTTATTTAATTAATTGTCATAATATGGTTTAATAAATTAAATTAAATAAATTGAATAATTTATTTAATTAATAGGAGAAGAGGTTTAAGATGAATTAATTAATATTAAATAATCACTGATAGATGGTTAAATAATCAAATAAATACTAAGTATTCATTTAATTAAGTAAACAAATTTGGGTGCCTACAATTTCATTCAAGTTAATTCCTAAATCGGGGTTTGACTTGGGCAAACCCTTATCCTCATCATCTCCCTCTTTCTGTTTGTGTGCAGGAAATAGGTGCAAGAGTTGTACTCAAGAATTATCGAGTGTCAATAGTGATAAATAGGGTCAACTTTTGACAACAAAAAATTTGGAGGACCAAGGCGGATCTGTGCTAGCTAGTCCCAAAAAATCAGCTCGAACTTCTAGGAATACATTCTAAACATGTTATTTTGCCCAAATTTTAGTTGGTGTCTTTGTGGGACATTTGTAGCTTACCGTTTTTGTCAATTTACTTCAGTTATCCCTCGTTTTACCCTAATTTTATAATTACATTATAAATTCAACTAAGAAAAAGGATAATAAATACAAACCAATTGAATCTAATCAAAATCTCAAACCTTTCCCCATTGGGATTGAGCCTAGATCTATTAGATTCAACCCTCTTTCAATGTAATGGTGTTAATTGGGTCTTTAGTGGATTTTTTTGGTGAAACGCTAATTCCCAACTTTCCATACATTATGTTTTCCAATGGAGAGAAAGCATTGAAGTAGTTGATTTGGCTTGGGCTGTGGGTTCGCTCCCCATTGGTCTTGGGTTCAACTCTTGCCGGACTTACCTGGTGTTTGGGGCTTGCGGGTGGCCTCCACACTTCCAGTGGACTAGTCTCGCCTTAGATCGCCTTTCCTTGAACCCCAACTTGGCATCCATAAGACTAAGGTAAGGCGAGGGGAGACGCTAGGTTGGGTCACAGGGATACCACTGGGTTTAAAAAAACAAAAAAAACATGACACCATTTTCTTCCCATAGGCATGCTCTAGTGCAAGAGGGACAAGATCAAATTGTTGGTTTATTAATCCCTTTAGATCCTCTATATTATCCTAGAGCTTATCTTAGTCATCAAAATATTTGTAGAGAAGATGATGTTATACATTTTAATCATGATCTTGTTGGAGATTGTTGGAAGTATGCTGCAAATATGTGCTTGAGAGATATCTCAGAGATGTGTTGTCATTGATGTCAATATATTTTTCCTTCTGTGACAGTGTTATAGTGAAGTTTAGTGAGTTGGTTTGTTCAGCATGATGAAGATCAGAGTTTGTAGATTAAACCGTTTGTAGAGGGTTGTTTATAGTTGATTTAGTTCAGGTTTTAGAGGTCCGCATGAAGATTTGATTGAGTTATGGGTATCTATGTTGAGGCTAGTTTTTCAGTTGTTCGATGGTGATATAATGTCAATGTTTTGATCTGCATTGCTTTGCATTGTAATATCTTGATATATGGATTTGGAGGAATGTTTGGGAGATTCATGTGTATTCTTAATTAAGATGGATCATAGTTTGGAGCTCTGCAAGTGATTTTTTCAAGGTTGACAGTCATTGCAGTTAGAGTTCTTGAGGTTTGGTATAGTGATGTTGATGATTCTAGTAATTTGTGTTGGTGTGGATTTTGCAGTGGTAATTCATGATGCTTGTGGATGTTTTTGGATCATGTGCCTTTTGTGTTGGTGGTCCGTATTGATCATTGATGTCGTAATTGATGATTTTCTCTAGGACATTAAGTGCTCTTCATATTTTTGGCCGACCGGATGCTGGTAATGCATTGTGGATGTTTGATGCATAATTCTTGGAGGTGTTTCATATTCAAGGTGTATGTTTTGGGTCTGTTCTTTGTCTTGGTTGACATTTCCTGGTCTTCATGTAATATTGTATCGTGTGTGGTAATATTTTTGTATTTAGGTGGTGAGTATTGAGCTGACCTTGATGCTCTTTCCAAGGCTGATGTCATGTATGAATAAATGTAATATATCTGTATTTGAGTGTGATGTTGTGGATGAGAGTGAGTATATGTGAAAATAATGTATTGATCTTTTGGAAGCAGAGAAGAAGTGTGAAGGAGAGGAAGTTGTTATGCACTTAACCAAAATTGTAACCAACCATTAAGGAGATGCTATTTCCAGTTCATTACTTCCAGATGTGATCTGAATATGTTTGTAAGGCAGTGAGCCTTCCCTGGGTTGTAGCCCTTTTTGTTTTTGGGCAGTAAGCTCTTGGAAGTGTGCCTAAATTAATGTATATTCCTCATTGTAATATTTCTATACTTTTAATAGTATAATCATATTGTGGGTGTGTTCCCACCGTGGTTTTTCCCTTGACCAGGTTTTCCACGTCAAAAATCTTGGTATTATGTGTGTTATGCTGTGTTGTTGATCTATGCTTTCATGTTTAATTATCAAATGTAAGAATAAGTTTAAATTGTGTTAGTTTTTTCGATAGTTGATTCACACACCCCCCCCCCCCCCCCCTGTTCCTCTTAGTTGTCTGTCCTATTTCCATTAGATCTATCTCCTCAAATAACATTAAGCAAAGATGAAGCCTTACATGATAAGGACCTTCCTTCCCAAATTATAAAAGAGGATATGAATAATTATGATAAAAAAGAGTAAATTCCTACAAAGGACATTCCTTCTTCATCTAATTCTCCCTTTGATCCTTCCATGTACCCTTACACTACAAATTTTAATTTTTTTTTATGATAATGGTCCTTCCTCTTCATAATTAAAGAGTTCTTATAGGAGTGGCTATAATATAATCTCAAAGAAAGGTTATAGTGGAAAAGGACTTGGAAAATTTGAACAAGGAATTAAAGTCCCTATAAACCCTCCTTCACAAGCTAGTACAAAAGGTCTAGGACATCATCGCCATTCACCTATGGATGATCTCCTTAGGATGTAAAGGTTTAAGAATATCTTGCAAGACACATAAATTATCATACATCTAAAGGTTCTTCTTACTCAAATAAGTCTTTTTTCTCATATCATCAAACCCATGATCATCATGCCAATAATTGTCCCAATTTTCAAAAGGGAAGACAAGAACTCATTGATAATGGCACTATCACAATCATAGAAGAAAAAATCCCTCCCTCTAGTGACCCTTGTCCTACATCTCAAGAGACAAGACCTACTCCTATTGATGATTAAGAAAAAATAGCTACAATAATATTTTGGAGAGTTAAGTATGACAAGAATTTTGGTTTTCCTTTCATAAGATATAACAATAAGAATAAAGAAGGTGATGAACATTATCTTTTACATTGTTGTTATTCTCATTCTCTTGGAAATTGTAAATCCTTTAAAAAATTTGATCAAGACCAATATGATCAAGCTCGCATAGCTCTTAAAATTGATATTACACTTTTTTTTGGTGAAGAGGTAGTGCCTCAACACTCCATTCACCTTATCATGTTGCTCCTCACCCTATGGCAATAGTAGTAAACTTAAATAGGGGGCTCTTTGTCATGAGTGGTGATTTTATTTTAACAACAATAATAGTTGGGGTATCAACATAATTCATCCTTGTCTCCTCGCTTGGGGGGCAATGAAAATATATATTCAATTCTCTCTCTTCTTTTTGAGGATTACCTCTTCTTTAGAGTTGAATTATGCTTATATCTTGATGTCTATTCTTGTATTGAATATTCCTTCATGCGATTACATGTGTGTTACTTGTTTAGGAACTTTCTTTGCTTGAAGTAGTGAATCTTCTTATGTACAATTTCACTTTGGAGGTTATGTAATCCTTCTCATTTTCCTTATGTTTAGGGGGCCTTGATATTTCCTATCCTTTCTAAGGATCCACCTTATGTTTGGGGGGCCTTGATATTTCCTATCCTTTCTAAGGATCCACTTTTACTTTGTTGAGTGGTGTTTGCTTACTGTGCGAGGTAATTCCTTATGTGAATTTTTTTATTTTCTCAAGGATTATCTCTTATTCAAGAGGTGTATATCCTTGTCTACAACCTCTTCTTTACTTGGTGATGTATATGTATTATAAACAAACCCTTCACTTTGGGTCAAAAGTGTGTCATCCTTCATCAAGAATCCCTTTCACTTAGCAATAGAGAAAAGGTGTGCATTCTTCTTCTTCCTGTCTTTTGGTTGATGATGTTATTTTTGTTCAAGAAATCCTCTTCAAGGTAGATGTCCTTGAGAAAAGATATCTTCCCCTCCAAGGATTCCCTTTACACTTGTTGCAAGATATCTCTTTTCGAACTATCTTATCCTTGCTTGTAAGAGTAATGCCTCTTTAGTTTGGATTTATGAACATCATGGCCTTAAATGATATCTCCTCACTATTGAAGGTGTGTATCCTTGTTTCTAGCTTCCTTAAGACATCAATATAGGACTATGTTGACATCTTAAGGGGGGAAATAACATATTTCCATCTTTGTACTATAGTTTGCATGTCTTGTATGAGGTGTTCACCCTCAAAACCAGACAAAACAAAGTTTTATATGAGATGCTTCATGCCCAAAACCAAACACAACATTTATATATGTCTTATACAAGGTAGAAATTCTCAAAACCAAACCAAACAAAATATATACGAGATGTTCCCAAAACTAGGCATATATTTATCTTATATGAGGTACACATTCTGAAAACAAGACAAAATAAAGTCTTATATGAGATGTCCCCATAAATAGACACATTTGCATTTTAATTTCATGTCTTATATAGGTTTTTGCATGCTTGAAACTAGACAAAACAAAGTCTCATATGAGGTTCTTATCTCCTAGAACCAGATAGCAGCATATCCAGCAGGATGAGTGGAACTAGCTAAACACATCTAGACTATTCTGTCTCTCTTGCCCAACATGGATCACCTAGCATAACACAACTTGCTAGCTCATGGAATCCATGTCCTCTCTTTTCTCTTCCCTATCAGCTCGTAGCCTTTCTATTTGTGGATCATGATTCTTCATTTGATGCATGATCTTGCTCTTTTTATATGATCACTCATCTTCTTGTGATAGGATTCTGAGAAGAATAGTGGTTGAGACATTTGATTATCGAGGTCTCTTCAACTAGTTGACCTGGAGAATTTTTGTGTTTTGTGTTTTGCGTCTTTTGTCTTTGTTTCCATTTTTGTCTTTGTCTTTTTTTGTGGGTCCTTGCATAAGATTGTGTGAGTTAAGATCCTAAACTTGGGGGCTTGGTTCCTTGAAATTAGTGTTGTCTTTTCTCTTTGTGATCTCACTCCTAATTTATCCTCTCTCTCATATTTCTACTTTACCGTGAGTATTTGCACAGGCTCATAATCCCGTTAAAGTGGGGGCTAAATGTATCATCATAAATTTTAATCGATCCAATTTATACCTCATGTTTGTGCTCCTACTTTAGTGTGTCATATCCCCATCCTCTCTTCAGGTCCAATTTGGCCCTATTCTACAACTTTGATGCCATGAACACCCTTTTGTGGGTCCCATCATGGGATCTCCTCCCCCCTTTCTCTTTGTTTTGGTCATGTTAGTAGAAGGACTAGGGCATGAGACACCTTGGTCTAGACGAGGGTGCCCCAAGACACCCCGATCCCTCTCAAATGGGCCTCAATTTTAAATGGGGCAAGTACTATATCTCTATAATAGCATTTGATTCTTAGGGCTACACATGACCATTGCAGGTCGGCCTAATCAGCAATTTACCTAGGGAACCCTATATAAAGACATCCTTTCAATTTATTTTAGACCTAGAAGTGATCCATGAGTTACCTAAAGTATTTGTGCATCTGTGAAGCATTCATGATTAATCATTAATCATTTTCAGACATTCAAGGCTGCATAATCATCATTCAAACATTATGGAGTAAAGTTACATCAATCTTCATGCAAGAATGTGTGTGTGATTAGGGTTTTTCATGTCCATGTGTTTGTCATGACATTACATTCAACATTTGTGATTACATTCAAAGTGCATGTTGCATCATCATCAATAATTGCAGATCTGAGGTATATCTCCCTAACATTTATTTTAGTATTTGTATTATTTCGTTCAAGTTTAATTCCTAAACCGGGGTTTGATCAGGAGTTGTATTCAATAATTTCGGTAGTGTCAATAGTGACGAACAATTTAGCTTTTGACGGTAGAAAATGTAGAGAACTAGTTTTGATCTATGCTACCTGGTCCCAAAAAATCACGTCAAACTTTTAGGAACATGTTCTAAACATCTTATTTTACCTAGATCTCAATTGGTGGCTCCATGGGACATTTGTAACTTTCCATTTTTGTCCATTTACTTTAATTATCCCTCATTTTACTCTAATTTCATAATTACATTAAAAATTCAACTAAGAAAGAGGATAATCAATACAAACTAGTTGAATCCAATCAGAATCTTAAACCTTTCCCCATTGGGTTTGAGCCTAGATCTATTGGTTCAACCCTCTTTCAATGTAATGATGTTAATTGGGTTATTTAGTGAATTTACTTGGTGAAACCCTAATTCCCAATTCTCCATATGTATGATGATGGAAATGGAGATCTAAATCAGAGATTCAGATTTGTCACAACATCACAACAATGGAGTATCTACCAAATGAACACACTGAAGGAACATAAATGGACCACTGAGAGGGGGGTGAATCAGTGGTAATAATTTTTTTTTACCTATTTAAAATATCAAAACATTCATAGAAGTAATATAAAACTATGAGCAGAGATATTGAACAATTTGCACACATACACACAAGGAAAACACATAACACCAAATATACGAGGAAAACCCATGGTGGGTAAAAACCTCGGTGAGAAATGTTGTTGGAGTCTATTGCTCCAATCTAGAATCACATATAAAACTAATTACAATGTTTAGGGAACCAACCCATGGAGCACCAGCCCCTGAAGTTTATGGGCACCAACCTAAAGGAGCATCTATCCCTACTATGAGCATCCACTCAGACAAATACAATGAATAAGTATTCAAAAATAGTTTAAGTACCTTGTTACAAATGAAGTTTTGTAACTCACTTTTGTTCTACTCTTGATCTTTTCTCTCTTCTTTTTGTCTTCCCTTTTAATCTGCTCTGATCAATCTTCCTTCTCTGCCTCTTTGCCTTGACTTTGCACTCTCAAATCTCTAGTCTTTCTTTCTCTTTATCTCACTCTCTTTGCTCTGCAAATTACTTCATTGTTATTCTACTACACACTTATCAGCTCAACTGCTACACCCTCTTTTTCATTCATCTTAGTTTATTCTCTACAATTTTCCTCTGCCCTCTTCTCTTTAATCATAGACCTCAGCTTGGAATCTCTTGTCTCCTCTTTTCTTTCTTGTTGCTTCTACTTCATGTTGCCTCTAATATCCTCTTTCACTTTCATATTTTTTTACACACAAACTTTCAACGATGTTATTGACCGCCCCAACATCATGTTATGTGCAACTATGAAAACTACTTCTCTTAGACCTCTATTTTTGTAGAGCTTGTTTTTCCTACATGCCTCCCACACCATCTCTACTTTTCATCTACTACGCACACCCACTTATATTCATTGGTGGTCAACTATGTACTCCCAATTCCCTCCAAAAATGGGAATTTCAAAAAACAGACAGTTCCAGCTACGAAAAAATATTTTGTCACTTCATCTCAGATTTGTAGCCATCCACATTTAATGACCCTTTGCTCATTTTCTCAAGAATATTTGTAAATTAATTTTTGTCTTTGACTCCCAATTTGAAAAGGAAATTACCATCTCCATACCTACTCAACATTTATTTCATATCTTGTTTCTATTCTGATTGAATATTTTCTTTTGATACATGTGCTCTTGGCTTCAAAAATCAATCAAACATTTTGATAACAAAGCATCAACATGTCACTCTGCCACTTGGTGAATGGTGGGACTCATATACATAATCATTTGCAGAAAAATAGGTCCACTTGTGAAGGAAATCCATGTTGGATTCATGGGTTGCATTGATGTGTTTCGTAGGTCGCATAACACGTGTGTTATACACATCACAAAACAACCAAACCTTCCTTCTTGTGGGCTAGTGGAATAACAAACTGTCTACCATTTTCAATAACCAGTGTCATTTCTTTCCAAGCCTTTTTAACCTTATGGGTTGGCGGGATGCATCTATCCTCTTTGGTATTTTTACCCCACACGACCATCACTTCCCCCTTTTCAACATCGCAAGGTAGCGGGAAACTCCATTTGCTTTTATTTTATGTAACCCAATAGGGCTATCTTACTCCTATATAACATGCCACAAGATGGTGAGATAACCTCACGCTTCTACCTTCTTGTTATTTCACAAGGCAACCTTCTACTAAGCTCCTTGGTTGCGGGTCTACTACATTATGCACATCCCTTGTCATAATTAGCCTTACCCTGCATGGTCATCTTTCTTCAATCTGTCATGTTGTGGAGTGGCAGAGTGACTAATCTACCATGTTATTGACATCATCTATCACACTTTAGCATTACCCTGCTATGTTATTTTACTTCCATCCTTCGTGCTATAGGATGGCGGGGCAGTATAACCATCGTGTTATTGGCATACTTTGTCGCATAACCATCGCGTTATGTACTTCACTATTGCAATTTCTCAACAACCCTTTGGTCAATGCAGACAGTTGACCGTGAGATAGCACTAGCGATAACCTACATGTCATGTTCTCTACCAATAACATTTGTGTAACTAACACGACGTGTTATATACAACTATGATTGATACTCCTTGTAACTTCATGCAACTAACATTGCGTGTTATACACAATTGCAACTAAGTTTTTGTAAGTCAAACCAGATTTCACAATCCCTTGCCAACTCAATGGTTGATGACTCCTTCATCCAATTTCCAGTCGCAATAACACATTTGATTCTTGCTTTCTATATCCCCATGTGGGACTAACATGATGTGTTATATGATGTTGCAGCAACACTTATAGTCTTGGTCAATCCTGTTTGCCCCATTGCATCACAACATTATGACCTTGGTCCTCTATCCACTTTCATATCCAATATCTCACTCCTTTGTGCTCTCTATCTTATTTGAGGCCATAGACTCCATGCAAGCCCCATGCATATTGATTCAACCCGCACAACTCTGCTAACCTGGTGCAACACTATATCAACCAATCTGATCTTCCCTTGAGACCTCATCATCCTATATCATTGTACTTAGCCAACCCATTGTCCTACATGCCTTTGCATTTCAACCCAATCCACTCTTTGCATGTCTCTACATCTTATTCCAATGGTTGTGAAGTTATTCCTCTGCCCATTCTTCTTCAAGTTGCACATGCATTCCGTGGCACTTATTATCTCTGCATCTCTATCCACTGCATCCTCATTCTGGGACACACATCTACTGTATCTTATCAACTATTGATATCAATGATAATCTAATGCCAACAATCTTTAAGACACAATGCACCAATGACAGCAGGGTGAATCAGTGGTTCTTAGAATTTTCCCTTTAACTACCTTATGTGTGTATACCGGTTCCCAGATCTAACATAATGCAGACTTATCGGTTAGTAGGGAGACCAATAAAAATCCATTCACACACAAGGAGACATCTCATAACACCAACATATATGAGGAAAACCCAAGATGGGAAAAACCTCAGTGAGAAATGCTGGTGGAGACTACTACTCCAATCCAGTCTCACAATGAATTTTTGATTACAATGTTTGGGGCACCAACCCCTGATTTAGGGAACCAACCCAAGAAACTACAAACCTTGCACTGATATCCAACTTAATGAATACAAAACATAATTATTTACAAGTTAATAGCCTTATTACAAATGGATTTTGTAAGTCTTCCTCAAGAATCTTTATTGGATCTTCTATCTAGTTCACAACTGGTTCTCCCTACTGGTGATCTCTTCTCTTAACTGCTCTGCTGCTGTTCACCAGTTCTATCTTCTACTGGTTCCTTCTTGACTACTCTGCACTCTTCTACAACTCTTCTGTATCGGTTTGGTCACTACCGATATACTTCTCTCACAGACTCACTTGAAGACTACCAGTTCCTCATCGTTGCTGGTTGATCCTCTCAACCTGATTCACACTCGCACACACTCAGTCTCTTTTCGGATACTTGTTGAGTACTTGACTGATTTTCTCTCACATGCAACAACAACACTCTCTCCTTCAACAACTCCTTCCATCGATTTTGGCTTGCCTATTTATCAACTTGTTTTCTAGATAAAATCTAATTCAAACTTCAGGCGGTTAGGGTTTCTTTCATTGATCATGAGGCATATCGAATCTGATCAAATTTGATTCAATCTGAGCTCCAAGACAACTATCTATACATCACTGCCATTAACGGGCCTTCCAATTCACATTTTCTAAACTTAGCAAACACGACCCTGTATATTGACCCACATCTATCAAAATGCCATAAATATCTCAGTTGTTTCCTTCTCGAGGTCCTTCTGCAATTTGATTTCCTTGCTTTGATTCAGGTGCCAACAACTCCCTGATCTTTCTTTGTTGTTCACTCTTCCTCGAGCTGCACTCCTCCGATCCAATTCGCAAATCACAAGCTTCATATCAAATGCACATTTCTAAAAACACCTATCCCTATAAGACACTTCACCGACCTCTGCGAGCTTGGCACTTCAACTCCATGTGACATCCATGTTTACATCCACCTTAGCTTGGACCTTTGTGTCAGCTCAGATAGGATCACCGACCAAACACTCAACCGGTCCTTCTTTTTTGTTGGTTCACTAACCTCTCCGATATCTCTCACTTTACTGGTTATCCTTCAAGTCTGCACTTTGCTGAACTGTTGGTGGAACCCTTTAACCGGTTGCCAGATATGTCTATCCATAGCATGCAGATTCTCATAAGGTAGGAACACATCACTTAGTCTCTTTGCTTCCTTGCCGGTTCTCATACTCACCCATAACCATCCCAATGACACAATGTCATCAACCTTAAACTAATTCCATCTAAGGCATATGCATATTGGTTGCATTCTCTATCTCTACAAATTCTCCATATTTCCTTCTTCACCATCAGACCAGACATCATCTCAGCCGGTTTGTCAAGGTGAAAAAACCACCACTCTTCATTTGTTTTGATAACTCATCATGCCTTCTCTATCGGTCCAGTGCATATCCTTGATTTCATGCACTTGAGGCATTCCTTTGATTCACTGGTAGGTCCAGTGTCAGCCTTCAAACATCTACCTTTACCTCTCCTTCCTTATCTCATAGAACTATGATGCACACTATGCATAATAGGAGATAAGTTCCTCTTATTGGTGGTAGTAGATCCTTGTCATCTGTATCCTGCAATGTACTCATGTGGCTTCCCTGTTTGTGCAACATAACTTCAAACAGGCACATGTGATCCAGTTTGGGGCACACTCACTTTTAGTCATCTCTTCACATGGTGACTTCATCTTCATTTGGTGGGACTCCTGTTGTTTTGCATCCACACAACATACCGATAACCTTTACATCCCTTCCACACAAGTCAAACACTGACTTGTATATTAGTGACTCCAATGGTCATTCCTCTGAATGACATTCTTCTTCTTTACCAGTGACCTTCAACACTATTTGACATCATGACTACATGTCAACAATACTCCCATACCAGTTGTCCTTCTATACCAGTTGACATCAAAGACAACCCAATGCCAACAATCTCCCCCTTTGGCATTGATGTCAACTAATGTAGTATTCGACATACTACATAATCTCTCTGCCCCTTTGTGTCATCCAACTCTCCCCCTTTGGATAATCCATGGATTCTCACACATGTAGTATGCAGTATACTACAAAATCTTTCTCCCCCTTTGACAACAATGGCAAAAGGGAATTGTCAGGATATGATTCCTCCTTGTATTTACCTGGTACTGACATAAATCTTTCTCCTCCTTTGTCTTTATCAGATGCATCTCTTCTTTTGATACCACTTGTTACAATTTCTCAAGTTATAGCTCTTGAGATGGAGGACTCAACCATCAACTGACACCAATTGCTCAACTACAAAATGTATATACAAACCATTAGCCTTTGCATATACAAGTCTGAGACCAATTGAAGGAACATTTATTAGTGAACAAAACTTACCTACTGGTTAGACTGCATCATCTCCCTTTGATATGCAGAAGCCATTATGACCCCAAAATGATGATACCAAGTGTTGAGGCTAATACTGATACCAATTGTATCTCTTTTGATATCATATACATGTTCTCTTGTGCAGGTAACTTTCTCTCTTAGAAAGAAACACTCTCGATGGTCCAGTTGATTTCAATTGAATAGGCATTTGAAACATCTCACAAAACCGGATACCTCCAAAAGACAAACATACCAGTAAATTCGGGTCTTCATCAACACCACCTGAGACATAACTTCTCATTCCATGTTACTAGGGCTAATGCAATGATCTCCAACCTCATTGGCTTAGATAACCTGCAAGTAGTTGTTATCATTCAAGCCAGTAATATCTTGCACATACCAGTTTCCTGTACTAATCCATCATCACTACTAGAGCACCTTCTTGTATCTCCTGAGATTTTGTGTCACTATGCATTTGATTTCAATTGTTAATCTCCATCTATTGACACATGCAATAGTGATCCAACTCTGATATGTAGGTCTGTAGCCAAGGCAACCACTACACACACTTATCTTCTCATTTCCATCCTTCAAATGAGCAACATCTTGTTCTTCCATGTGTCCTTCTTCACTAAGGGGGTGAATGATAAGTTTAGTATACTACTCCCCCTAAGGTCCTACATCTCCTTCAAGCCTTAGGAGATATCACCTGTGCATTGAATGCACATTTTCGGTCCATGGTCTTCTTCTTCCACACCTGCTTGGTCTCATTCTTCTTCCCATTTTCAGTCATGGGAGCAGGTCTTACCTTCTTCTGCTGATGGGTCCTTTCATTTTCAAACTCTGCATCACAATCGGAAGTAGTGCTAAAGTAGCACACAACATCCATCCCAACTTCATGATTGGGGAATCTCTTAACATACCGGTTTGACCATCTTCTTCTGGTCATGTTGCTATGACTTGCAACCAAAACTGGTGGACCTCTATATCCTGCAGGGACATTTCTCCTTTGGTTCCATGTAGGTCTCTGACTTTCATATTCTCTGTATCCACTTTTTTGTAGAGCATAGTTGCTATACCAACCTCCATATGACTGCAAGTTCCTCTTCCTGCATTCAAACTCTCTATGGCCAACCCTATTGCAGCTATAACAAACACTATTTGCATAACCAGGAGAGTGGATATGCATGTATCTACTCCTGGATACATTTTGCTCATGTGAATGATATCTATGAGATCCTAGATTGTTCCTTCTAGATCTCTTTCTACATTCTTCTACCTTATGCCCATGACCATTACATGCAAAGCAATAACCAAAGAAGGAAAGTTTATAACTTACAAACTTATTCGGCCATGCATGGGGAGATCTTATCGGTCTGGCATCTTCATTTCTTCTTCTCTTAGGATGGATCCTGGGTTGTCCATACTTTGCATTTTCTCCATCTGGCCCTTTCATCTTCCACACTTATCTTGACATGTGGGCAGTAGCATTTCTTTGTCCTCTACTGCTAGGAGATCCTCTTTGTTGTCTTCTCATGTTCTTTCTTCTGGTAAAGTTGTACTCTCCCATTTCCCCTTTTCCTTTGGGATCTACATTGTTCCTCCTTCTTGGAGCAGCGATCTTCATTCTTGTCTACAAGTCTTCACCGATTGTGGTTAGATCAACCTTCTTCCAGGGAGCATTTCTAACTATGAAGGTCTATCCCTTGTTTTCTCCATTTGAGGAGACAAACAAAATGTCTTTGTAGGGGACATTCTTGCTAGTGAAGCATTCACTGACACCACTTCCTAATCATCTAGTATCCTTGGAATGCTTTTGCTTCTTCAACATCTTGTCCAAGGCATCACTGCTTCCATCAAACCGGATTCTTACCTTGGCCTCATCCTGACACTTCTCAAGGTCATTTCGGAGAACCTCCATTTCTCCAATTAGCTGCTGATGTTCTTTATCTTTTACCTCTAGCTTAGATGCTAGGTCCTTACACCGACAATCCTTGGTGTCTTCTTTTTGAGACTTTAACTCTGAGATGCATTTCTTAGATTCTTCAAGGCATTTTATCAACCGATTCTGCTCCACTATTGCAAAATTCTTGAATGACTTGTACTCATTCCTCACTCTGCTAAGTTCTTTGAGTGTACTTACAAGCTCTCCTTCAAAATCAAATTTTGCTTCCTCTTCTTCTTCACCTTCACTATCATTGCCAAACACCTCTTGTCGGTAGGAGTGATCTGCATGATCATTCTCAGATGTGTGCCTCTCATCTTTCGATTCTTTAGCCATGAAGAGGTGGGTTCCTTCATCATCATTGCTATAGCTGCTAGATAATCTGCCTTCATCATCTGCAGATATATGAGATGCATTTCTCATTCTATCCTTACAAGTTGGTTTTGCAGTAGTAGACTCATTTCCATAGAGCTTCTTCAATCTATCCCATAATCTTTTTACCGATCTGCATCTATCCACCTGTAAGGAAATATCATCAGATAAACCACAAAGTATAGCCTTCATTTCTATATAATTGCATTGGTTTCTTCTTTTTGCATCTGAATCAATGGGAGGACTGACTTTGCTAGGGCAACCATTAACAATAGACATCCACACATCAAACCCTAGAGAGGATAGGTAGATTTCCATTCTACAACTCCAAATGGAATAGTTTGAACCATCAAAAACTAGAGCAGGGATTGACACTAAACAAACCATTGTGTCTTTAAGCCAAAATCTACCCAAGCTGGAGAACTCTCATCTGTCTGGGAACTTACGCTTTGATACCAATTATTAGACACAATGCACCACTGAGAGGGGGGTGAATCAGTGGTTCTCAGACCTTCCCTTTAACTACCTTATGTGTATATTGATTCTCATATCTAACATAATGTAGAATTACCAGTTAGTAGGGAGACCAACACAAATCCATTCACACACAAGGAGAGATCTCATAAAACCAACATATATGAGGAAAATCCAAGATGGGAAAAACCTTGGTGAGAAATGCTGCTGGAGACTACTGCTCCAATCCAGCCTCAAAATGAATCTCTGATTAAAATATTTAGGGAACCAACCCAAGGAGCACCAACCCTTGATTTAGGGAACCAACCTAAGGAGCTACAACCCCTACACCGAGCTCCAACTCAGTGAATACAAAACATAATTATTTACAAGTTAATATCCTTGTTACAAATGGATTTTGTAACTCTTCTTCAAGATTCTCTACTAGATCTTCTATCCAGTTCACAACCAGTTCTCTCTCTTTGCCAGTTCTCTTTGCTGGTTATCTCTTCTCTTAACTGCTATGTTGCTCTCCACTGATTCTATGTTTTGCCAATTCCTTCTTGACTACTCTGCACTCTTCTGCAATTCCTCTACCGATTTGGTCACCACCAATATACTTCTCTCATAGACTCACTTGAAGACTACCGGTTCCTCACCATTGTAAATTGATCCTCTCAACCTGATTCACACTCACACACACTTAGTCTCTTTTTCAGATACTTGTTGAGTACTTCACTGATTTGCTTTCACATACAACAACAATACTCTCTCCTTCATCTGCTCTATCCATTGATTTTGGCTTGCCTATTTATGAACTTGTTTTCTAGCTAAAAGGCAATTCAAACTTCAGGTGGTTAGGGTTTCTTCCAATGATCACAAGGCATATCGAATCTTATCAAATCTCATTTAATCTGAGATCCAAGACAACTATCTACAGATCACCGCCATTAATGTGCCTTCCAATACACATTTTCTAAACTTAGCAAACATGACTCTGTATATCGACTTGCATATGTCAAACACCATAAATATCTCAGCTATTTCCTTCTCGAGGTCCTCCTGCAATTTGATTTCCTTGCTTCGATTCAGGTGCTAACAACTCCCTGATCTTTCTCTATCATTCACTCTTCCTCGAGTCGCACTCCTTTGATTTGATCCACAAATCACAGGCTCCATATCAAATGTAGAACTGTAGAAACACCTATCCTTACATGACACTTCACCAACGTCTGTGAGCTTTCCACTTCAATTCCACATGGAATCCATGTGGACATCCACCTTAGCTTGGACCTTTGTGTTGGTTTAGATAGGATCACCGACCAAACACTCAATCAATCCTTCTTTTCTGCCAATTCACTAACCGTGCCAGTATCTCTCACTTTACTGGTTACCCTTCAAGTTTGCACTTTGTTGAACTACCGATGGAATCCCTTAACCGGTCGCCAGACATGTCTATCCATAGCATGCACATTCTCATTAGGTAGGAGCACATCACTTAGCCTCTTTGATTCCTTACTGGTTCTCATACTCATTGGTAGCCATCTTGATGACACCATGTCATCAACCTTCAACTGATTCCATCTGAGGCATCTGCATACCGGTTGCATTCTATATCTCTACAACTACTCCACATTGCCTTCTTCACCATCAGACTAGACATCATCTCAACCGGTTTGTCAAGGTGACAAAACCATCACTCTTCATTTGTTCCGGTAACTCAACATGCCTTTTGTGTCGGTCCAGTGCATATCCCCGATTTCATGCACTTGAGGCATTTGTTTGATTCACTGGTAGATCCTATGTCAGCCTTCAAACATCTACCTTTACCTCTCCTTCCCTATATCACAAAACTATGATGCACACTATGCATAATAGGAGATAAGTTCCATTTACCGGTGGTAGTAGATCCTTGTCATCTGCATCCTGCAATGTACTCATGTGGCTTCCCTGTTTGTGCAACATACCTTCAAATAGAAACATGTGATCAAGTTTAGGGCACACTCACCGTTAGTCATTTCTTCACATGGTGACTACATCTTCATCCGGTGGGAGTCCCGTTGTTCTACATCCACACAACATAGTGATAAGCTTTACATCCCTTGCACACAAATCAAACACTGACTTGTATACCGATGAATCCAATGGTCATTCCTTTGAATGACATTCGTCTTCTTTACTGGTGACCTGAAACACTAGTTGACATCAATGACTAAATGTCAACAATACTCCCATACTGGTTGACATCAAAGACAACCCAATGCCAACATAATCTCCCCCTTTGGCATTGATGTCAACACCCACATCTCATTCTCCTCATTTGACAACAATAGCAAAGGGGCCTGACTGCCTGTAAAAATTCATCTGATTTTGAAATTGACTACCAACCATGGATATCAATATGCTCCCCCTCAGGCTATATTTTCTTCTAGAAAACATTCATTTTGCAATAAACCTGTATTGTGTAATAGAAAAAATTCTCCCCCTTTGATTCATTTGTTGTGCCTGAGTATAATCAATATGATTGTGTAGACCTTTGCTGCCTGCATATTGGATGAACCATTATTACAATATAAAAGCAGTGCAAATATTGCTTATAATAATTTCTTATCTCCCCTTGAGAACTACAAATGCCATGTTGGATGATCTTGTAGATGTACATGGATGCAAGAAGGTGGTACATATGTCATGTAGCTCCCCCTGAACCACAGAGCTCCAAATCCTTACCAATACATAACATAAACCACTTAAACTTCCTCATCAACAACCACTTAGAATTACCTTCATATTGCTAAACAATCCTCAATTTCATTTACATTTTCTCCTCTACATAAATCACTTGCCTCTACTTCATCAGCATCAACTAGAAAATCCTCCATCTCATCTTCTTCCTCCATGTCCTCTTTTTAAAGTTGGTCTTCCTCATATCTGTAGCATCCATCATGTTATATACGTACTCTTAAAATTTCATCTCTATGTTATCTATTCTATTGTGTGTTGCATCATTCTTCCATTCTTCCATGTTGAAAGAAGTGCACTGTGGATAGCCTTCAACATATTTTTCACTACTTGCAGCTATACCCATCCTTATGTATGCAATTATGCACCACAATCTAGAGCCATTTTACAACAAACTATAAATGTATGCCAACAATGTCAAATCTTGATATGCTACCAAGGCATAAACTTCACCAATACAAGCAACCGCAACAATTATACAAAATATTAACTAAACCAATCATCATTTCAATCAACATCCTTGTTATTGGTTCTTGTCCAATAAATTGTCTTTACACTAGTACTTTTCAAAATTGGGGGGTGAAAGATGTGATCAATATGCAACTCCCTCTAAGGTTCTACATCTTCTAAAGCTTTAGGAGATATCACCTATGCATGGAATGCATAATGTTGGCCCATTGACTCAACCTTCTTGTCTTTCTCATTTCCTGTGTTTTGTTTCATTCTCCAAACCTACCTCAATTCCTTCCTCTTCTCTACTATAACCTCTAGAGAAACATCAATCATCTTTCTTGGTTTGACAATTCTTGCCTTACAATATCTTGAAGTGTGGCCAAAATTGTTGTAGCTGTAGCAAACTATGTTCTTCCTAAACAGAGGATTAGAGGGCCTTCTATCAATCTGATTTGTTCTCATTCTCCAAACCATGCCATTTTGACCAGCTGATGGAATAAAATAATTTCTTGAACTTCTAGGCACACTTTTGATTTTGTTCCATGGATGTATCTATCTATCATATGTTCTACCAACTCTTCCATACTGACTAAGGTTGTTATATCTTACATTTTTGTTGACAGAGTAAGTATGGGGGCTGCCATATGACTGTAATGATTTTCTCCTACACTCGTGACTTCTATGACCAACTTTATTACAGTAATGACATACAATAGTTACATTTCTTGGAGCAACAATAAAATTCTTGCTTACATAACTAGGAGAAGGCATATGCATGAACCTGCATTCTAAAATTCTATGTCCATATGCATTACATCTATGACACATTATATTTTTGCTTTCAAAGAATTTAATTTGACCTCTCCTAGATCCTTTTCTACATTCACTTTCTTTATGGCCATAACCTTTACATGAATAACAATAGCCATAGAAGGAGGAATTGTAACTTAGAAATTTATTTTTCCACAACTGTGGAGATCTTGTTGACTGGTTTGCTCCATTTCTTCTTCTTCTGTTGTTGGCCTTGGCCCGTACATTTGCACCAGACCTTTCATCTGAACCCTTCTCTCTCCAAATTTGTTTAGTCTTGTGAGCAGTAACATATCCTGGTCTTCTTCTAGTAGGAGGTCTCCTGAACTTTCTTATTATGTTTGTATCCCTGATGAAGCCATCTTCATTCAGCTTACCTTTTCCTTTTGGATCAACATCATTATTCTTTGTAGAAAAAGCCTTCATCTTCATGTTTTTAACAATTGTAGTCAAATCTATATTCTTCCTTGGGGGATTCCTAACTATGAAGTTTTGTTTGTTACCATTTAAGCTTGAAGATATAAAGTTTATGTTCTCCTTTGATAGACCCACATTGGTAGAGCACTGACCAGCCTAAAATCCCAATCCAGTTAAATCTTTTTTTTTCTTTTGATTACTCACCATATCATTCAGTGCATTTGTGTTGCTCTCACACTTCAATCTCAAGTTGAGATCTTCTTTGCAACTCTCAAGTTCTTTCCTAAGACTTGTCACTTCATCTTCCAGCTTTTGGCACTCTTTTACTTTTGTCTCCAATTCTAATTTTATTTCATCATCTTTTCTCTTGGCTTCTTTCAACTTAGTTGTCAAAGCAACAATACTCCTGGATTAACTTCTTAGAGGCATTTGCTTAGCCGTTTCTATTCCTTTGTGGTAGATTTATTATAATTATTTAATTCTTTCCATTCTTCCAGGGTTCATAACAGTTCTTCTCCAAAGTCAAGTTCAACATCAACTTCATCTTCATCATCACTACCAAATACATCTTGCATTCTGGATTGAGTATCACTTTCACACTTTGATGTTTTCTTCTCATTCTGGGTCTCTTGTGCCATGAGTAGTTGAGCTTCCTTTTCATCTTCACTGCAACTACATTTTGATCTTCTCTTATCATCTGTACATTCTCCTACTTCTTTATTCTTCTTCCTTTCACAATCTGATCCAGCGGTACTAGGCTCTTCTCCATAGATTCTATCCCATAATTTCTTTGAAGACTTACATTTATTGACCTTGGAAGACAATATATCAAACAACCCACTGAGAATAGCCTTCTTGGCTTTAGAATTGTACTCATATTCTCTTTTAGCATCAGGGTTGGTAGGAGGAGTAGAAAGGAAATTGTAACCATTCTTAACTAACATCTAGACATCATAACCTAAGGAGGACAAATAGAATTCCATTCTAATACTCGAAATGACATAGTTTGATCCATCAAAAATTGGAACACCAGTAGAGGATGACTCATACATCACCATTGTGTTCACACACTAAAATCTACCTAATCTAGAGAAATCTTATCTAACTGGGAACCTAGGGCTCTGATACCAATTGAAGGAACACAAATGGACCACTGAGAGGGGGGTGAATCAAGGTAATACTTTTTTTTTACCTATTTAAAAGATCAAAACATTAATAACAGTAATCTAAAACTATGAGCAAAGATATTGAACATATTTGCACACACACACACAAGGAAAACATATAACACTAGATATATGAGGAAAACCAATGGTGGGGAAAAACCTCAATGAGAAATGTTGATGGAGTATATTGTCCAATCCAACCTCACATATTAAACTGATTACAATGTTTAAGACACAAACCCAAGGAGAACCAACCCCTGAAGTTTATGGGCACCAACCCAAAGTAACACCAACACCTAGATTTATGGGCACCAACCCAAAGGAGCCCCTATCCCTACTCTGAAAATCCACTCAGAGAAATACAATGAATAAGTATTCAAAAATCATTTAAGCACCTTGTTACAAATGAAGTTTTGTAGATCACTTTTGTTCTGCTCTTGATCTTTTCTCTCTGCTTTATGTCTTCTCTTTTACTCTGCTTTGATAAATATTCCTTCTCTGCCTCTCTGCCTTGACTCTACACTCTCAAATCTCTGGTCTCTATTGCTCTTTATCTCACTCTCTTTTCTCTGCAAATTACTTCGCTATTATTCTATTGCACACTTCTCAGCTCAACTGCTACACCCTCTTTTTCATTCATCTTACTCTGTTCTCTTCAATTTTCCTCTGCACTCTTCTCTTTTATCATAGACCTCAACTTAGAATATACTGTTGGTATTATGGATGTGTTGCATTGATTTTTTCATTGATGTCAACACTTTTCAACACTTAAGAAACACTTGGAGATCTTTGGTTTTGTTCACCGACATGTTCAGTGACTTATGCACAGTCACCGGTATCTGGTTCACCGACAGGTTATATTGTTCACCGGCACTGAGGATGATCTGTTATCATCTCGAGATTACTTGGTTATGTTGAAGACATTGTTTGGACACTTAGTTTTGGTGATTTGGTCATTGATCCAATCGGGTTTGCATATTTGCTGTTACTGGCAAATAGGTCTAGGATATGCACCGACAATCATATCTATTCCAGATTAGCATGACACATCATGAAGATGATTCATTATTATTGTAAATGCATTGAGCCAACATGATGCGTCACATATTGATTCATTTGTAATTGATTTTATTGTAATATCTTTTAGTGAGCCGACCTACTCATTTGGTCTTAGGTTTTGGTATAAATGTAAGATCTCATTTGTGAGATTGTAATAAGGATAGTGGAAGAGGAATATAATAAGGTATATACGAATATAAGTAGAGATATACACGCAGACATCATTCAAGATTGAACGAAGGTTTGAAGAAGGCAAATCGAAGCTTAACCGGTATTGAATCCAACATATGAAGATGCTATTTTTAGCAGTAAATTATCATTGGATTTAACCATCGAATTGTAGTCAGTGTGACTCCCATTTTGTGATTGAGCAGTGAGCTCTAAGCAGTTGGACTTTCTGCATGTGTAGACTCCATATTGTACACACATACTATCTACAGTAGTATCATCTGATTGTGGGTAAGGTTTCCCACCGTGGTTTTTCCCCTTATAGGGTTTCCACATACAAATATCTGTGTTATGTGTTGTGGATGTTATTGCCTTTCTGTTTCATGCATTAAAATTTACCGATATTGCAATTAACTGATAAAACTATCTACCAACATTAAAGTTTGGTTTACCAGCATTAAGCATTAAGTTTGGTTAAGTTAGTTTTGGTTTGTATTTATTGGATAACTGATTCACACCCCCCTCTCAGTTGCCTCCGGGACCTAACAATTGGTATCAGAGTTGATTCCTCTTTTTCCAAAAGTTTAACAACTTGAGGAGATTCAATGTCTTCTAACTATTTCAGGAAGGACAATCTGAAACTTGATGGAACTAACTATGGCATATGGAAGATCAAGATGAAAACACATCTGAATTGCATTGGGAAGGACACATGAGATGTTACAAAGAATGGCTGTGTTGTTCCTACTTAAGGTCAACCTATTCCACCAACCTTGGCTAAAGATGAAGAAAATGATTGCAAAGCAAGAGAAGCACTTTTGAGCGCATTGTCAGATCAACAAATCATGAGATTATCAGATAGATCTACTTCTAAAGATATTTAAGATAAATTAGAGACATTGAATGGAGGTGATTCCACTGTTAAAATTGCAAAACTGGAATGCTTCCTGGTCAGGTATGAAAATCTGAAAATGGAAGAAGATGAAAGGATTTCTGCTTTTATGGAAAGAGTAAATAAAATTGTTTTGGGCATACAATTTTGTGGAGGAACCTTAAGTGAAGATGAAATTGTTTCTAAAGTTTTAAGAGCTTTGCCACCGACATATAAAATGAAAGTTACTGCTATAAATGAATTGAGAACAATGCCTAATACATCAGTATATAGAGACACTTTGGTTGGAAAACTTTCAGCTTTTGAACTTGAGGAATTTGGTCCTGTTGCTACTATTAAGACAGATTTAGATTTCAAAGCATCATCATCATCTATAGCATCATCATCATCATCTGATAAATCTGATTGGAAAGCCTTTTATGCAAGAGAACTTGAAGAAATTAGAAAAGAGAAGGAAGAACTAGAAGAACTTGAAGCACTATTTGCAAGGAAAATGCCTAAAGGTCCAGTTGGAAGTAAGTATGAAGGTAAAGCACCATTTAAATGTTTTAACTACAATAAGATTGGCCATATGGCATCTAGGTGTCCTGATAGACATGCAAGATTGAAAGAAGAAGCTAAAAGAACATACAAGCCTAACCCTGAATACCAAAGGTATAGATTTAAGAAGAATAGAGACAAATCATGTTACTATACTGATGAAGGAGTTACTGATGATTCGGATGAGGAACCGATAGACAATGGATGGTCTTTTGTTGCTATAACAAAAGATCAACCGACACCTACTATTCAATCGGTAGAGCAGGCCCTGATAGCTAAAATTGAAGAAAAGTATGAATGGATTATTGATTCCGGATGTTCACATCATATGATAGGTGATAAGAGTAAATTCTTAACCTTTCAGGAATACAATGGAGGTCTAGTAAGATTTTGAGATGACAAAGCTTGTTTGATCAAAGGAAAAGGCACTATATCTTTTGATGGTAAGCACAATACTGATAATGTTTACTATGTTGAAGGTTTGAAACATAATCTTTTGAGTGTTGGTCAATTAGTTGAAAAAGGATTTCATTTACAATTCAAGAATGGTAAATGTAAAATCATGAATAGAACTAGCTTAGAAATTGTAACCGGTGATCAGACTAGAGGTAATATCTTTCATTTGAATAACAGTGAGAAGGCATGCTTAATTGCACATATTGATGAAAGTTGGTTATGGCATAAGAGACTTTGTCGTGTAAATTTTGATTGCATTGTGAAAATCAGTACAACTAAGGCAGTAAGAGATTTACCTAAGATTGTTAAGCCTCACAATCCGGTATGTAAGGAATGTCAATTTGGAAAACAAGTTAGAGCATCTTTTAAGAGTATACTAGAAAAATCCAATAATGTTCTTGAATTAATTCATACTGATTTATGTGGTCCAAAAAGAACTAGAAGTTTACAAGGAGATAGGTATTTTATGCTAATCATTGATGACTATTCTAGAATGTGTTGGGTTACTTTTCTCAGGGAGAAATCAGAAGCTTTTGGGAAATTCAAGCTATTCAAGGTTATGGTAGAGAATGAAACTGGTAAGAAAATCAAATGTTTGAGATCAGATCAAGGAGGTGAATTCACATCTAAGGAATTTAATACATTCTGTGAAGCGAATGGAATTAAAAGATAGTTATCAGCACCTCAGACACCCCAGTAGAATGGAGTTGTGGAAAGAAAGAACATAACTATTTTGGATGCAACTAGAAGTATGTTATCTGAAGCAAATCTACCTTATGTGTATTGGAGAGAAGCAATCAATACAACTGTTTACACATTCAACATAGTTCACATCAAAGGTGAAATTGGTAAGACCCCTCATGAATTATGGCTTGGTAATACTCCTACTCTTAATATTTTAGAATATTTGGAAGTAAATGCTATATTAGAAGAGATGAGTATATTGGCAAATTTGATCCTAGATGTGATGAAGGAATATTTCTTGGTTATTCATCTAAGAGCAAGGCATATATATGTTTTAATAAGAGATTGCATAAAATTGTCGAGAGTGCAAATGTGAAGATTGATGAACAATTTAGAGATAATTCAAGGTACATGGACTCTGAACTGACAATAGAGATAATATCAACTGAACCTACAATGAGTACACTAGTACAAAATTTTGATCCAGTCACATCGACATTATCTGAAGTTTCCATAGTGACTGAGGAACAACAAGTAAAAACACCCCGGTATGTAAGATTGAATCACTCTGAAAATCAGATAATTGGGAACAAGTATCAAGGTGTTATGACAAGAGGAAGACTAGCAAATGAAGAGGTATGTCTTATTTCTTAAATTGAACCAACATCAGTTAATAAGACATGTGAAGATAAACACTGGATTAAAGCTATGGAAGATGAAATGGAACAAATTGAAAAGAATAACACATGGACATTAGTTCCCCGACCTAAAGACAAAAATTTAATTGGAACTAAATGGGTATTCAAAAATAAACTCAATGAAGATGGTAAGGTAATCATAAATAAAGAAAGATTAGTGTGTAAGGGATATTCACAAAAAGAAGGAATTGATTATAATGAAACCTTTGCACCGGTAGCTAGAATTGAGGCAGTCAAATTATTCTTAGCTTTTGTAGCACACAAGAACTATAAAGTATATCAAATGGATGTTAAATATGCATTTCTGAATGGTGATCTTGAAGAAGAAGTTTACATTGAGCAACTTGATGGATTTTCATTGACAAATGACAAAGATATGGTTTGTAGGTTAAGGAAAGCTTTATATGGACTGAAGAAAGCTCCTAGAGCTTGGTATGTTAGATTGGATAAATATCTTTTGAAGATTGGTTTCACTAAAGGTAATGCTGACAACAATCTATATTACAAAGTGAATAATGAAGAAATCTTGGTTATAGAAGTTTTTGTTGATGATATAATCTTTGGAGGAGAAGATGGATTGTGTAAAGACTTTTCTAATAAGATGTAGGAAGAATTTGAAATGTCTATGACTGGAGAGATAAAATTATTTTTAGGATTGTAGATCTCATAGACTGATAAAGATATATTCATAAATCAATCAAAGTACTTGAAGGAATTACTAAAGAAATTTGACATGAAAAACTCTAAACCGGTAAGCACACCTATGACTACAACTGATAAACTATCATTAAAGGATGAGTCAACACTTGTTAATCCGACTAGGTACAAGTCTATGATAGGAGCTTTACTGTATTTGACACAAACCAAACTTGATATTATGAATGCAATATGTATTGTTTCAAGATTTCAGAGTAATCCTAAAGAAAATCATGAATCAATAGTGAAAAGGATCTTCCGGTATCTACAAGGAACTACAAATCTTGGTTTATGGTATCCTAAAGATGAAAATTTTGATTTATGTGCATACACAAATGCAAAGTGGGCAGGAGATGTAGATGACAAAAAAGCACCACCGACAAAGAATTTTTTGTTGGCAGCAGACGAATTTCATGGTTGAGCAAGAAACAAAGTTGTACATCGTTTTCAACAGCAGAATCAGAATATGTTGCAGCAACAACGAACTGTACACATGTATTATGGATCAAGCAATTGTTGAAGGACATAAAGGTAAAATACAAGGAACCTATAACAATTTGCTATGGTAATATGGCAGTAATTGATATATCTAAGAATCTGGTATTTCTCTCAAAAACTAAACATGTTTCTATCAAATTCAATTTTCTAAAAGAGAATGTTGAAGCAAAAGAGGTGAAATTGGTTTATGTGAATACTAAATAGAAGATTGCAGATTTTTTCACTAAGCCTTTACCTAAAGAATCTTTTGAATGTTGAAGCAAAAGAGGTGAAATTGGTTTATGTGAATACTAAATAGAAGATTGCAGATTTTTTCACTAAGCCTTTACCTAAAGAATCTTTTGAGTATCTCAGAGAGAAGCTTGGGGTTATACACCCACCGGTAGAAACTTAGGCAGTTGGAGCATGACATCAGACTGAGAAAATTAACAGAGAAATCTTTTTACGACTTTGATGAAGGAAAGCTACTTTTCAGGGGGAGTAGATTGAATAAATGTGGTTATAACAATTGGTATTTGTAACAAGATTGTATTTGGTTTTTTATTGCTTTGGCATTTGATGTCAAAGGGGGAGAGATATCTATGGAAAACACATTATCTTTTGGGGAGAGATTATTCATTGGGGGAGACATTGTTACTCTCTGTATCTGTATTTTGATGATCTCTTTGGGAGATTGTTGGTTTTTGGTTTTTGGCATTTCTGCTTTGGCACTTAGATGGTTTATCCATATTGTGTTGCCATCAATGCCAAAGGGGGATATTGTTGGTATTATGGATGTGTTGCATTGGTTTTGTCATTGATATCAACACTTTTCAACACTTGAGAAACACTTGGAGATCTTTGGTTATGTTCACTGACATGTTCAATGACTTATGCACAGTCACCAGTATCTGGTTCACCGACAAGTTATATTGTTCACCGACATTGAGGTTGATCTGACATCAGCTGGAGATTACTTGGCTATGTTGAAGACATTATTTGGACACTTGGTTTTGGTGATTTGGTCATTGATACATTCGGGTTTGCATATTTGCTGTTATCGACAAATAGGTCTAGGATATGCACCGACAAGCATATCTATTCTAGATCAGCATGACACATCATGAAGATGATTCATTAATATTGTAAATGCATTGAGCTGGCATGATGCATCACATATTGATTCATTTGTAATTGATTTTATTATAATATCTTTTAGTGAGCCGACCTACTCATTTGGTCTTAGGATTTGGTATAAATGTAAGATCTCATTTGTGAGATTGTAATAAGGATAGTGGAAGAGGAATATAATAAGGTATATATGAATATAAGTAGAGCTATACACGTAGACATCATTCAAGATTTAAGGAAGGTTTGAAGAAGGCAAGTCAGAGCTTAACCGGTACTGAATCCAACATATGAAGATGCTATTTTGAGCAGTACATTATCATTGGATTTAACCATCCAATTGTAGTCAGTGTGACTCCCATTTTGTGATTGAGCAGTGAGCTCTAGGCAGTTGGCCTTTCTGTATGTGCAGATTCCATATTGTACACACATACTATCTGCAGTAGTATCATTTGATTGTGTGTAAGGTTTCCCACCGTGATTTTTCCCTTTACAGGGTTTCCACGTACAAATATCTGTGTTATGTGTTGTGGATGTTATTGCCTTTCTGTTTCATGCATTAAACTTTACCGGTACTGCAATTAACTGATAAAACTATCTACCGACATTAAAGTTTGGTTTACCAACATTAAGCATTAATTTTGGTTAAGTTAGTTTTGGTTTGTATTTATTGGACAACTGATTCACCCCCCCCCTTCTCAGTTGCCTCCGGGACCTAACATATATTTTTTCCCGTTTTCCTGCTCTCTGCTTCTACTTCATGTTGTCTCTGATCTCCTTTTTCACTTTTAGATTTTTCTGCGCACAAACTTTCTATGATGTTATTGATTGCCCCCACTTCATGTTATGTGCACCTACGGAAGCTTCTTCTCTTCGGCCTTTGTTTTTGCAAAGATTATTTTTCCTACATGCCTCCCACACTATCTCTACTTTTCATCTGCTACCCACATCCACTTATCTTCCTTGGTGGTCAACTACGTACTCCCAATATTTTTTCCCTCAAAAATTGGGAACTTCAAAAAACAAACAGTTCCAGCTACAAAAAATATTTTGTCACCTCATCTCAGATTTGTAGCCATCCACATTTAATGACCCTTTCCTCTTTTTCTCAACAATATCTGCAAATTGATTTTTGTCTTTGACTCCCAATTTGAAAAAGAAATTACCAACTCCATACCTGAAGAACACAAGTGATCACTATGAGGGGGTTGAATCAGTGATATTTAAAAAATTTAACTCTAATTGTGCATACATAAAAGCTAATGCCAATAGATGAAATGCATACAAAGAGAGAGAGAGAGAAGTCACACAACACAAAGATTTATGAGGAAAACCTTATATGGGAAAAACCTAAGAGAGAATAGTTGTTGGAGTCTAATGCTCCAATCTAGCCTCACAAAGATAATCATTTGTACAATATGTTTAGGGCATTAACCCAAGGAGCACCAACCCTTGATAATTCTTAGTACCATCTCAAGGAGCACCAACCCGTAATTTAGAGCACCTAATCTAGAAGAACCTACCCCTTCTTTGACCACCCACTCAAAGAAAAAATAATGAAAGAAAAGATTACAAATTTTGTTGCCCCATTACAGATGTGTTTTGTAACACTCTGTTTGTCCTCCTCTTCTACAATTCTTAACTCTTTGCACTCTGGTTCACCTCTTTTCTTTAACTCTTTGTCTTCTCCACTCTTTGATCTCTTCCTCTTTATATTTTAGTCCACTCACAACTCTCAACTTACTACTCTGCAATTTCTCTCTCTCTCTCTCCCATTTGGTAGCCACATTCACCCTTTGTTTTTTGAATACCTAGATAACTATTTTGGACACCAACTACTTGTCTTTCTCTTAGCTGACTTAGCTACCACACCTGCCTCTGTCAAATCTCATTTACTACCCTGCTCAATCAACTCTACCTCAAAGAATCTTCTACCCTCTAATTCTACATTTGAAATTAATTCATTTTGTCTTTCTGAGATCTGGTCTATAGCAAATTGGATTCACTTACTTGGTTCAAACATTTGCGTTAAATGACTCTTCTCTAATTTCTGGTTGTCCACTGTACTTAATTTTCTATATTTAGCAAATTCAATCCGTCTAACAGATTTGATATTGCCTCTATCTATCACCTCGAGCCCAACAACCACCTGTAACTGATTTCTCATTAATGCGTTCTTCTCTCTTTCTCGACCTACTATCCATTTTGAAAAGATTGCAACCTACCACATTTGGTATGTCCAAGTGATCCCTCTCTGTTAGCAATGTTTCTCCTTTCATCCATGTGAAAACTGATTAGCCCTACAAGCTCCACGTCCACTACATTTCCTTCTCTGTTATCGAGTCAACCATGGTCAACCACCCACGTGGACCATTCATCTATCAAAATATAATGAAAGGGAAAATTTTGTCAAAATATGCCATTTTCAAAGCATTTCGCCAAGACCCGACACCCATCACACCGAAAAAGCATCATTTCAGTGTATCTCTCATGATCGATAAGATGTAAGCTCGGTCTTGCAGAAAGGGCATGTTATGTCGAAAAGACAAGCGGTGTCAGCAAAACAAACCACAAGTCACACCAAAAAGGACCATTTTGGGGTAGCATGAAATGACATCTAGAGGAGGAAGTGGTCTTGCCGAAAAGGCAAGTTAGGCCAACTTATCACCACGGGGCCCACACAATGGGAGACCAAACCAACCACTGCCACATGTCACACTTGAGTACAAAGGAGAAGTGGGGACCCACCAATACACCTGAACCAATCAACTACTACCACATGACAATTACCACTCACCATACCCATCTCGAGACTCGACCAAACATTGAAGACTTCTCTACCAAGTGTCGAGTGCAACAACTGACGTACCAAATAGGCCCCACACATACAATTCATGGTCATGTAGCTCTAGACCACTACCAACATGTGGAGACAATGAGCCTAGTTGAGGCTCCACCAACAAGAGGGATTGATTTTAGTGTAGCACACAAGATCACAAAAATTGAATACGGTTTACTGAAAAGGCTCCCTACATCGAAAAGAAGGATGTCGTCAAAACCAAAGACATATCACACTGAAAGGGAAGCATATTGATATAAGGATTGATGTCTGCGAAGGATAATAACAATCATGTTGAAATATGAGGTTACACTAAAAAATATTGTATCACCCAAATAGTTTTTTGTCACACCAAAATTTGCAGAAAGAAGGATTTTTGACATTGTTTAAATTATGTAACTTGCACACATCAATGGCGATGAATCAAGCACACCGTGGGACACTTGTTGAACACAAAAATGCCTTATGTACACCTCTACAACACTTGACATCATTTCATTTTTTCCTACCAGTTCCTTTGCACCCTACAACATTTGTGTGGCATAACATGACGTGTTATGCACAACTGCATAACCTGCATGTTATGTGCACTTGCTACACCAACTTCTCTATAACCTCTTGACATCCCTACAACTCTTGGTAGAATTATTGTCATTGATGCCGAAAATACCTATTCAACATTTATTTCATATCTTTTTTTTGTTTTGACTGAAGATTTTCTTTCGATGCGTGTGCTCTTGGCTTCAAAAATCAATCAAACATTTTTCTCACAAAGCATCCACATGTCACTCTGCCACTTGATGAATGGTGGGACCCATCCACATAATCATATGCACACAAAAAGGTCCACATGTGAAGGAAATCCACATTGGATTCACGAGCTATGTTGATGTGTTCCACAGGTCACATAACACACGTGTTATACGCATTGCGAAATAGCCAAACCTTCATTCCTGCAGGCTGGCGGGATAACACATCATCTACCATTTTCAATAACCCATGTTGTTTCTTCTCAAGCCTTTTCATCCTTTGTGAGATAGAGAGATGCATCTACCCTCTTTGGTATTTTACCATGCACGACCATCACTTCTCCCTTTTCAACTCCGCAGGGTAGCGAGAAACTCCGTTCACTTTTCTTTTTATGTAACCCCATAGGGTTATCTTACTCCTATATAATATGTAGCGGGATGGCAGGATAACCTCACACTTCTACCTTCTTTTTATCCCTCAAGGCAATCTTCTACTAAGCTCCTTGGCTGCGGGATAGTGGGGGCACATAACCTGCCACATTATGCACATCCCCTATCACAATTAGTCGTACCTCACATGGTCCTCTTTCTTCCATCCGTCATGTTGCGGAGTGGTGGGGTGACTAATTTATCATGTTATTAACATCATCCATCACACTTTAGTGTCACCTTGCAGTGCTATTTTACTTCCATCCTTCGTGCTATGAGATGGAGAGGCAGTATCACCATTGTGTTATTGGCATACTTTGTTTCATAACCATCGTGTTATGCGCTTTACCATTGCATTTTCTTAGCAACCCTTTGGTCAATGCAAATAGTTGACTGCAAGATAGCACTAGTGATAACCTGCATGTTATGTGCTCTACATGTAACATTTGTGTAACTAACATGACGTGTTATATACAACTGCAACTGATACTCCCCATAATTGCATGCGACTAACATGGCGTATTATACATAATTGCAACTAACTTTTTCTGAGTCATACCTAATAGTTGTGATACTTAAAGATAAGTACAGATGCCAAGCTAATAAGATGAGAGGGGGTGAATCATACAAACTTAATCTTCCATAAAAACATTAGATTCAACCTCGGTAACATATACTTCAGTAATATAACCAAAACTGCTAAACATGCAAACTCAAAAGCATATAAAAATCATAACACTCATAACACCAGATTTAACGTGAAAACCCAAATAGGGAAAAACCACTATGGGATTTTGGAGCCACTAAGAAATATACTCTTCTAGAGTATGCTCGGTTAAAAGAAAATCCTGTTAAAGATTACAAACACATTGCTAGATGTGAGATTCTGAAATGCTGAAATGCTCTCCCCCTGTCATCAGAATTCTCCCCCATACATTAGTCTTCTCCTCTTCTTCATTCTTCTCCTCTTCTCTTCTGTCTTCTCCCCCTTTGACAACAATGCCAAAAAGTAAAGAACTAAAACATAATTTCTTTCTATATGAAGTGATTTCCTGCTGTTATGTGTCAACTTAGTTTCGGTCAGAGCATTATGTCTTCAATTCCTGTTCCCTGTATTGTTTCCTATATTGTTTCCTGCACACCTTTAGAAAACATCCTAAAGTGTGAAAATCAAAATCAACTCCTAAAAGATATTCTATAGAGTCATTGAATTGATGCTTTCACCGAACTTGGTCAATGAGTAGAAGATAGGGGTGGGACCCCTAACTTACTTCTGAGATACTCAAAAGTGTCCCTTGGTAGTGGCTTGGTGAAGATATCTTCTATTTGTTCCTTTGTGCTAACATATTCCAACACCACTTTCTTCTCTAAGATAATGATATTTGATAGAGATGTGATTTGTCTTAGAGTGCATAATAGGATTCTTTGAAATGTTAATGGCACTAGTATTGTCACAGAATATAGTTATTGGCTTGGTAACTTTCTCATTTATACCTTCCAACAGTTGGTACAATTCAATGCTGTAGCAACGTGTTCAGCTTCTGCTGTTGATTGTGAAACACATCCTTATTTATTGCTAAGCCAACTCACTAGTCTTTCTCCTAAAAAGAAAGCTCCTCCACTTGTGCTTTTTCTGTCATCAATGTTGCCTGCCCAATCAGCATCAGTATAAACTTTTAAATCAAAATCATTTCTTTTCTGATATACTAAGCCATAATCCTCAGTGCCTTTTAAGTATCTAAAAATTCTCTTGATTGCTGTCATGTGTGTTTCCTTAGGATTTGCAGAGAATCTTGCAACTATACCTACTGCATGTGCTATGTCTGGCCTACTGTGAACAACATATTGCAACTTTCCAATCATGGATTGGTAAAGTGTCTCATCAACAGATGCAGATTCATCATTCTTTGATAGTTTATAGTTGGTAGTCATAGGAGTACTTACTGGTTTTGAATCCTCCATTCCAAATTTCTTCAAGATTTCCTTTATGTACTTGGATTGAGTAATGAAAATCTCATCTTTCATTTGCAGTATCTGTAAAGCTATAAAATACTTTATCTCACCGATTAATGACATCTCAAATTCTTTGCTCATTTCATTTCCAAAGTTCTTACATAGAGAGTCATTCCCACAAAATATAATATCATCAACAAATATTGCTGAGATCAATATTCCATTTTCATCATTCTTCATGTAAATATTGCTGTTTTCAATTGTTCTTATAAAACCAATCTTGATTAAATAAGAGTGCAATCTTTCATACCATGCTCTAGGTGCTTGTTTCAGACCATATAAAGCTTTGTTCAATTTACATACCCGATCTTTATTATTGTATTCAACAAATCCTTCAGGTTGTTCAATAAAAACTTCTTCTTCTAATATACCATTCAGAAATGCAGATTTGACATCCATTTGATATACCTTGAAATTCTTGTAAGCAGCATATGCCAACAATGTTCTTACTCCTTCAAGTCTTGCTACAGGTGTAAAAGTCTCACCATAATCAATTCCTTCTTCTTGGGCATAACCTTTGCAAACTTGTCTTGCTTTATTTCAAATGACCTCTCCTTTTTCATTCAGCTTGTTTTTGAAAATCCATTTCGTACCAATTACATTTTTGTCCTTCGATCTTGGGACCAGTGTCCATGTGTCATTCTTCTTGATTTGATCAATCTCTTCTATCATAGCATTTATCCAATCTTCACTGTTAAATGCCTCTTTCACTATTCTTAGTTCAAATTCAGATATCAGACATGTGTTCTATCTCAGTTTGTTCCTTGTCATCACTGGATCATCCTTATCTCCTATAATCTAACTTGGTGCATGATGTCTTCTGACATATTTGGCTAATATAGGCTCAGTAGGCTCTGTATGATCTCTTCATCACTCGATAACTAGATATTCTCTTCATTTCCTTTTGTAGTTTTCTCGGTAGGACTTGTTGGTTGAACATAGACAAATTCATCATAATCTTCTGGTTCCTTGGAATTTCCTTCATCATTTCTTTCTGCAAATTCATCAATTTTCACATTTGCACTTTCTACTATTTTGTTAGATGATTTGATCAGACATTTAAATGCTTTACTTCTAGAAGAATAACCAAGAAATGTTCCTTCTTCACTTTTCTGATCAACCTTGCCATTTCTATCATGCTTGTGTACATAGCATCTACTTCCAAAGATTTTAAAATAACTTACATTAGGTTTCTTGTCATACCAGATTTCATATGTTGTCTTCAAAGTACCTTTCTTCAGTTGTACTCAGTTCAGGGTGTAAACTGTTGTGCTTATTGCTTCTCTCCAAAATGTTTGTGTCACTTTCTTTTCAATCATCTAGGTTCTGGCACAATCCACAATAGATTTGTTTCTTCTCTTAGCAATTCCATTTTGTTGTGGAGTTCTTGGTGTAGAGACTTGTCTTTTTATACCATGATCATTGCAAAATAAGTTGAACTCATCAGATGTGAACTCTCCTCCTCTGTCTAATCTAAGACATTTCAGTTGTCTTCCTGTTTCATTTTCAACACTTGCCTTGTACCATTTAAACATTCGAAAAGCTTCTGATTTTTCTTTTAAAAACATTACTAACATCATCCTTGAGTAAGCATCCACAAATAATATGAAATATTTATCACCATAATAACTTTGAACTTTCATAGGACCACAAAGATCGATGTGCACAAGATCTAAAATTCCCTTGGAGGTGTAGGACTTACTTGTAAAGCTTGATCTTGTCATTTTACCCATCTGGCATCCTTGACACATATCATTCTCAGGTTTTTCAAGACTCGGTAGACCTCTTACTCGGTGCTTCTTGCTTATTTTGATCAGATTATCAAAATTTACATGACAAAACCTTTTATGCCATAACCAGGTATCATCTATCTTTGCATACAAACATTTATTCTGAGTTGAGTCAAGGTGAAATGTGTTACCTTTTGTTTGTGTCTCGGTAGTAGCTAACTTTCCATGCTTGTCATGAACTTTGATAATTCCTTTCTAAAATTCTATTCGGTATCCTGTATTGTTTAGCTGTGCTACACTCAACAAATTGTATTTCAAACCTTCAACCCAATAAACATCATTGCATCTTGCATTGTCAAGAAGTGTTATGGATCCTTTACCTCTTACTGGACATGGTGCATCATTACCAAATCTTACATAGCCTCCATCATAGTCTTCTATCATAACAGACTTGTGTTTATCACCTGTCATGTGATGTGAGCATCCACTATCTATGATCCAAGAATCATTAGTATTTATGTGTGATAGTAGGGATTTTTCTTCATACCTTTCTTCATCTGATCCATCTTTGATAGCCACATAAACTACTTCCTCTGTATCAGTTTCATTTGATTTATCATCATTGGATTCCTCATTGGCTATTAAGCATGACTTTCTATCTCTTCTTCTGAAGTCTCGGTGTCCTCTGTAATGATTATCTTTCTGTCTATCATCTCGGTAATCTCTCTTTTCAGTAGAATCTTTGTCAGGATAGTTAGAAGCCATATGTCCTATCTTATCACAATTGAAACATTTCAAAGGTAGTTTTCCTTTATACTTACCTTTGCCTCTCAGTAACCTTCTGGCTAATAGTGCTTCAAACTCTTCTTGCTTTCTGATTTCCTCATACAGTTTGTGTACTTCCTCCATGTTCTTGTGAAATCTTTCACTTGCTCCACTGTGATCCCCTTTAGTGTACTTACTCATTCTATCATTGTAATCATTAGATTCACCAATATGAAAAGAACTAAATGCAGATTCAACTTTATTTACTGATGACCCACTGTTATCAAAGTTACTTAACTCAAATGCATGTAGCTTACCAATAGTAGCATCTAAAGAAACTGGCATATTAGGTACAGAGACTCAGATTGCATAAGCCGGTAGAAGGGTTCTTAACAACTTATTTGTTATATCCTTTTCTTCAATAGTTCCACCTTCTCCTTTGATTTGATTGACAATCTCCTTTAGTCTTGTACTGTACTGGGTTATGTTTTCACCTTTATTCATCCTCATAGATTCAAGTTGTCCTCTTAGACTATCCATTTTTTTTCTCTTTGAACATGTTCATCTCCACCATACACAGATATGAGCTTGTCCCACATTGCCTTTGCATCATTGCAGCCTTCTAGATCATTAAACTCTGAATCAGTCAATGTAGATGTTATTTCAATCATTGCTTGGATATGTTCTTGCTTTGCCTTTATTTCTTCCATTATCAATGGATAGGTGCTCGGTGTGATGAAATCATTCTCCAGATAATATACAACATATCTCCAACTCCTTATAGGTCCAGCTTCATCCTTTTCTGCCATGTAGAGAAACTTGACTTGTTCAGCTTCGGTGCATCCCTCTTATACATCTTTGGATCTTTTCCTCAAGTACCTTTAAACTTTTCCTTCCGGAGTCCAAAGCTCTGATACCAATTGATAGTTCTGATACTTAAAGATAAGTACAGATGCCAAGCTAATAAGATGAGAGGGGGGGTGAATCATACAAACTTAATCTTCCATAAAAACATCAGATTCAACCTCGGTAACATATACTTCAGTAATATAATCAAAACTGCTAAACATGCAAACTCAAAAGCATATAAACATCATAACACTCATAACACCAGATTTAACGTGGAAACCCAAATAGGGAAAAACCAATGTTGGATTTTGGACCCACTAAGAAATATACTCTTCTAGAGTATGCTCGGTTAAAAGTAAATCCTGTTAAAGATTACAAACACATTGCTAGATGTGACCCGGTTAAGGGATTTCCCTCAGATCTGTTAGGATCTTCACCTTGTTAGAAGTGACCTTGTTAAAGGATTTCAAACACTCAATCAGAATGTCACCTTGCTAGAGGGTTTTACAAATAAGACTGTTAAGTCCACTCAGTTAAGAGATTTTCTGTCACTTCACAAAATAATAGTAATAAAAATCTATCTGCAACTTCACATCTAAAATGCTAAAGCAGATTCTTATTTGCTCAATACAATATAGACATAGAACTAATCTTGTCCATCTGCTGGGCTCTTTACTCTGTTATTCAAAACAGATCTTCAAGCTTCTGTGCTTGGTAATCACTATGTAGCATCCCTGTGCATACACTTGCCCGCATACATTGTTAATCAACAGTTCCCTATTTATAAACAATTCACCAACCGCTTAATCTCCTTGATCACATTTCTCATGATCAATCATAGCCATCAGATCTTCAAACTTTGACCAGGTGCAATGTATCCTTAGATCTGAAAACGTTTTACCCTGCCTTGGTACTTGCATACATTTCTTGGAACTTCTGCTAGGGTATTGCGGTTCAATCTGAGCTGTAGATCTTCCTACCGATTATCCTTTGCCATAGATTCTTTAACAAACTTCATTCATGGCATACCAATCATTTAATCATAGCCAGCTCATCAGCTTCCTTCATTAAATAATGCTTTTATTCATTCAATGCATTTTATTATTACTCGATTGCAACTCGATAAATACTAAACTTCACTTGGTAGACATTTTGCCTTCATTAATCGATAGCGATAACCTTAGGGTTTACCGACTAGGTTCTTTGCTCGGTAACATAGTATAGTATTAACCTTTCAATCAATAACATATGTAGGATATCAAAACAATCTAATCATCATGATCTGATCATTGTCTAACTCAGTAATAGTTGCCCATTGAATAACTTATTTCACCCCTTATCCATCATATTCTTTCTGTGTCTTTTACCGACATCTTTATACTCATCAAATCATACTTCTCAAGATATGGCAACATCATACTGAATTAGAAAATCAATTTCTTGACATCAATGACAAAATAATAATATTAAGACAGTAAACATCCTTAATCAGTTTTATCCATAATCATCAACAACCTTCTTAATATCCTTATTGAAATGCCAACAATCTCTCCTTGTCTGTTATAATGCCAAATGCCAACAATACCATATTTCACAATCCCTCACCAACTCAATGGTTGATGACTTCTTCATCCAATTTCCAATCCTAATAGCACATCCCATGCTGGCCTTCTATATCTCCATGTGGGACTAACACACTATGTTATATGATGCTGCAACAACACTTATGCTCTTGGTCAATCTTGTTTTCCCTGTGGCATCACAACATTATGACCTTAGTCCTCTATCCACCTGCAAGTCCAATACTTGACTCCTTTGTTCTCTCTATCTTATTTGAGTCCATACACTCCATGCAACCTCCATGCATGTTGATTCAACCTGCAAAACTCTGCTAACCTGGTGCAAGACCATATTAGCCAATCTGGTCTTCCTTTGAGACCTTATCATCTTGCATCATTGTACTTAGCCAACCAGCCATCCTACATGCCTTTGCATTTCAATCCAATTTTCTCTCTGCATATCTCTACATCTTAGTCCAATGGTTGTGAAGTTATTCCTTTGTCCATTCTTCTTCAAGACGCACATGCATTTTGTGGCACTTATTATCTTTGCATCTTAATTCTAGGACACACATCTACTGCATCTTCTCAATTATTGACATCAATAGAAATCTAATGCCAACACACACATGCAAAACAAATAACAATTTAAACACATGCATTTAATGGATTTTTTACTCCATTACCCTCCTATCTACCAAGATATTTATAAACACAATGAATAAGAAACTATGAAGAACAAATATTAGAAGATGAATGCAAATTGATGCAAAAAACATGAAAACAAATCAAAGCATGAAAGAAATAAAGGATGCAAGAAAATATGAAAGAATGCAAAAGCATGAGAAAGCAAGAATGTGAGAATGCAAGAGAGATATCAAAAGATGCTAGAGATAGAAATGGGAGGGAAAATAGATTTTATAGATGTCCCCATGGGTTGATCCAAGTTGTAAGATAAATGCGGGATAAAAGAGTGGTGTGGAAATTTATTTATGTTTGTCCCATATGCATTAAGTTGATGCAATTTGTGGAGGTGGAATAGGATAAATAGAATGAGGTTGTGATATGATAGAGATTTAGGAATTTATTATTAAGAATAGATTTATGAAATGATAGAAAATATGGAATATGTTATTAGAGTGGAGAATAAGAAATGTAATAAGAATATTATTATGGAATGGAAAACAAGGAACTAATAAATAAATAATAGATCCATGGATTAATAAAAATATTAAGATTATTGCATGAGGAAATATTTTTGTGTCTACATTTGCCCCTCTTTGAGACAATGCAACCTATCACGTTGTTTCAAAGAAAAATTGATCAACTGATATATGCCTCAAGGATATCCCGTTAAGGATGATGATTGATATGATATGCCCCCTTGAGAGATTGATCAAACAAAATATGATAAGATTGATCTCTCGATAGATTACGATAAAAAATATTGGATGATAGATATTGGACAAGTGATTAAGTTGAGATGCACATTTGATGAAAATGATTAGTATAGCCAGGTTGATAAGATAATTAAGCTAATTGAGATTGATGGTGCAATATAAGTTGGTACAATGGTTGATTGATTGATCAGGGGAGATGAAATCCCAAGAAACAATTTGATTGATTTGATAGAGAGATTGATAAAGATTTAAGAGACATGTATCCGTTGGATAAAATTGTTTAATTGATCTCTTTGAGATAAGGAAGAGGAATAAAAATGATGAAAGAAATGATTGATGAAAGCGAAAAGGGATGGATGATGAGAAAGAGGATATGAAGATGATGAAAATTATTGTGTTTTTTAAGTGCATATATCACCATTGAGCTTATTATGGAAAAATGGTAAACTCATTTGGATATGGATTAGACCCAAATGAATCAACATACCCATTGCATGTAGGAAGACACATCAAACAGTAAAAGAATGTCCCTTGTTCACATAAGACCCATACGTCCTCGACGGTGTTAGACAATCATGTCCTAAGACAAGTCATTATATTACCAAGGAACAATCCACAAGCAACAAACAAGTAAACATGCCCCATCCTTGCCTTTCTAGTCAAAGACATCCTAGAGATAAAATATTTAGTCAAAGAAATCTTGGAAAAGCCAAAAGACATGTCACCAAAGATAAAATAAAAAACAATCAAAAGACATAATCAAACAAACATACATTATGTTTCATGGCAAAATGATTCTTGTTCCACAGTTAATGTGTTTGATTTGTCAGGTTGATAGGTTGTTATGTCTACTCAATCTTGGTCTTGTCATATCATGATCTTGTTGAATTCCAAAGTTGCATGCTTGTCTAAAGTGTAATCCATCCACATACTAAATTTGTTTATTTCAAATCAAAGGTGAAGTGATATGGATCAATGGTGCAAGTGAAACTTTTATATAGTTTTTGAGAGAAAAGACAGATAGAGATAGTAGTTCCTCCAATTATGAGATGCCAAATATCCCAACCCACCTCTAAGGTTGAGGAGGTGCCCTAGTTAGGGATAGGATTAACTTATTATGTAGGAGTAACATGTGTGTGTTATGAAAAAAAATACACAAGCTATTATGGGGGTGGAAAGGTTATTATTGTGTTGTAGGAAGGACATGGACGAGAATGATCAAGTAGAGAACTGAAGGAGAGAGAAGTGAAGTCCCTACACGTGCAAATTTATTTATGTTTACTTTTTTCTGATTTTTAACTTTTATCCTTTTGTTTTCTCTTTTTCAGTTTTTCTTCTTTTCTTTTTTCAAGACCTATTCTGATTTTTTTTGCATTTTTTTCAAGACTTCTTTTTATTTTTATTTTTTGTATTTTCTCAGGACCTTTTCTAAATTAAAAAAAAAAAAAAAAAAAATTCTTTAAAGAAATTACCTAAAATACTTAGGTATAAAACCTGTGAAGGTGAATGTTGTTGATTGGATGTTCAAGTGATTCACCTTCTAGAGTAGCCAATTGATATGCTCCTGATCCATACGCATCAGTAATAATGTATGGACCTAACCGATTAAGTTCAAACTTGTCTTTTTTCTTTTATCAATCTTGTTGAGAAACTCAATATTTGACTAGATGATGTGTATATTTATCTGTTGCCTTCCTTGCTAAAGAAACTAAGATAGAATTACTAAAGTGTTCACCACATAGGCCCATATGTGTATCAACTTAAGGGGTTTGGGTAAATTTGATAGCAAAGCCCTTCGAGGAAGTTCTACAAAAGGTCCATCGATGTGACATATCACCAAAAGAGGATGAAAGTATGAAAAAATTGAATATGGAATGAAAGCTTATGAGTATGAAAATAAGTGAAAGTAGCATGGAATGATGGAGACTTAGGATCAACAAGTATGCCTTTTGACTTGTAAATTTAGAACTTTTGCCCCCACTTATTTTAGCATTGAGGGAGATAAATTCATGTTCTTCTTTATTTATATGATTGTTATCCTTGACTTTTATTTTTGTAGAGTCCAATAGCTTTTGATTTTTTTTTGGACTAGAGGAATTTTTCTTATTTTTGATTTTTTCTTTTCATAGCTTGATTTTTTATCTCCAATGAGTAAGGGCTTTTGTAATTCTTGTTGATCCATGTCTAGGATAGGAACGAAAATGGAAGGAATGGATGATATGGTAAAGTTATATCAGTTATCAAAAATATTGGTGATATATTCAATGGAAGACTATTGATATCAAGAGTTGCTTGCACCTCTAGAGGAGATTTTCATTTAGGATTACTAGCCACAACATTAGGTGATTCATACCCAATTCCTTGACATTCTGAATTATCTTGTTCTTCCATTTTATCATATAAAACTCCCCATTTCATAAAATTTGTTGGGTTTATAGACCATAGTAGTGGTATCCAATGTGGCTTTAGTCATTTGTGGTTTACCATAAGTTTGAGGAGATAAAGGTAACTTTCCAATGCAAAGACAACGATTATGGTATATTATCCTACTCCTTGTTCTTTCACTTGTATTTTGATCTCAGTCTCATAGCTAGGATTTAGAGTTGGACGCTTTTAAGGATTCATGATCAACATATGCTTGAGAAGTGGGTGCTTCACGATTACTAGGAATTATGGATTTAGTCTTAAGGCTTAGATTATTGCAATACATAAAAGGATTTGGATCTCTTGGTATTGTAATTTTGACACCATGTGCATAAAATTTATACATTGATGGTATGCAGAAGGAACGAATTGCATTTCATGAATCCATGGTCTTACAAGGAGGATAATGTAAGTCAAAGGGAGATTGAGGACTTGGCAAACCACATCATTCACCACAGGACCAACCCTGATTGGAAATGTAATTGATCCTTTAGATGAACGTTCCTCTTTATCATAAAATTTGATGGTGATTTTCTCTCTAAGCAACTGAATTCTTAGACAACCCTAATTCCATGACTACTTTCAAAGTGCAAATATTGATACTTTCTCTTCCATCTATCAAAACTCATTTAATCTTAATTTTTTGTATGAAGGCTTCGATATGTGAGGGTGGGTGGTGAGGTTGTTGCATTGATGAGTCATCATTCTCTGTGAAAGTGATAGTGTGGGGGGAAGCGATATGTCCCATCATAGCTTGGAATTGGTCTACATGTAGGTATGTAGGCATTATAGTAGTAGCAAGTGCTTTATCAAAGATAGATTTATGTTCAAGGGATAGGCGTAACAACTCAAGTATATAAATTTGTGCAAATGTCTTCTCTAAATGCTCTATAAGGTTGTATTGAAAAGTTGGTGAAGTGGGTTTAGAATTAGGACCTTTAAGGGCAACTGTGCCTCTAAGTGTGGTGATATTACAATCAAGTTCTTTGTCTTTTATAATGAAAGTGTTTACATAATTATCATTATCAACCTCACTAATGCTATTTATGACATAGTCATATTTAGCAGTTGTTGGTGTAAATTATGTCTCATAATTACACTTTACTTAAGTTAACTTATGATAATGCATCTCATCATAGTTTGGATATGGGACACTTAGGGAAGTGTGTACATAGGGAAGTTGCTTGTAGGATAAATTCCGCCTTTTGTGGTCCTATCTTGTTGTTACATTCCACCTTTAGTGGGTGATCCACCTCTTGTGGAATATTTTATTATTTCTCTCACCTACCCTTGTTTCTCATTGGGACACATGTCATGTTCGTGTGCTCGCATATCCATGTATGGATTTGTCTTTATAAGCAGGCTCATCTTCTTTGTATTGGTTAATCTAGTTGATTATATTTTGCATCTTGATGAGAATAAAGTTTTATTCTTGTCCATCTATTGTCTCTCTTTTGTGTTATTCATTGTGCTCTAGATCTTGGTTATATTTGACAAATTCTTACATGGTATAAGAGCAATTGGGGCTTCATTGAGTAGTCCATTTGGAGACATTTTGGAGCATTTCATTTGTGGATCTAAGGAGTGTAATACCCTAAAAATGGTCATCTAAACCATGAGCCCCTAATCTCGACAACATCACCAAGGTCCTAACCAAAGGCAATTAAATCAATCTTGAGCAAACAATTAATTTCTAAAATCATCAAATGTCACATGGCAAATTAGTCACTCAATATTAATTAAATCATTCAAAGTAAATCATTTTAAACAATTATCTTATTTATTTTAATTAAATATATTTTGCATATTTGATTAAATAAATCAATTTGCCATAAATCTTCAAAAAAGGAAATAAATCAAAAAAGAAATTAATTGACAAAAAAGAATTAAAAATTGAGAAAAGGAATCAATTGGAGATAATCTTGAAAAACAAATTAAAAATTGATAAATAATCTCAAAGAAAGCAATTAAAACAATTAAATATTAAAATTGAATGAAATAGAGAATAAATCAGTTTTTTTCTTGATTTTATCTTAATTTTAGTTCAATTTCCTTTAAGACTGAGAAAAGCATCCAATCACATCAATTCACCTGGATTGTGCTTCCTCTTGGAAAATCTTGACCGCTCATCATCGTTTGATCTCAACCTTTGGTTTCTTTCTGAATTTTCTATAAATTCAGGCTCTCATATCTCATTCAGAAAAAATCCTGGAGAATATATTGTTATTATACTGTTTTTGCTCAAGGTTCATTGATATATTGCATATTTAGATCATTTATCTCATTTATTGCTTAAATCATGTTAGATTAATCTTGCATCCATCTAGCTTAATATCATGCTCATATAGATTAAATCCTTCATCTTGGTGTAGTCTAGTCACTGGATTGCTTATACAAATCTGAGAGAAATCTTATACTCGCATCTTTTAGAAGGCAATGGGTCGCTTTGTTATGGTTTTCATATTCATGCTTATATCTGTCTAACCATAAATGTAATGACTTAATTGAAGTGTTGTGCATTACAGATACAGATACAGGTCCACTTTTCACACACACATTTCTGGCGCCCACCGTGGGGCAGAAGACTACATTTTTTGGCCTCCAAAGACTGACTTTTTATTTTTGTTATTTTTCAGGTTTTTTGACTTTTCGGATTTTCGGCCGTACAGCCTCTGCGTCATCTCGTATGACATTTCTCATAGGCTAAAATGACAAAATGCATGTGTCGTATGAACTAAAATCCTCTGTCGTACAAGCATAAATCCTTTGTTATACAACCAAAAATCCTTTGTCGTGCAAAAAGAAATCCTCTGTTGTATGAGCAGAAATCCTCTGTCATACAAGCAGAAATCCTCTGTCGTACGAGAAGAAATCCTCTATCGTACGAGTAATTGGTTTATCATTTTTTTCTGTTTTTACTCGTTCGGTTTGGTGAGAATACTCATACGAGTTACTATTTTGTTGTATGAAAAACAAAGAGTTTTTGTTTGGGATTTTGCTTGAAAAAAGGCTTGTGGAAGGTCAATATATATGGAATATAACATTTAAGTATAAGTGATATTTCCTCTTCTTATACTTTAAGTTATATTCCATATATATTGTCAAGATGTTTGAGAGGGGTTTCGGATCTCCAGGAGTTATAATGCAAAATCTAGTTTTTGGAGGATCTTCCAAATTTTAGATTTAGTCAAATTTCAGGGCATTTCAGCATTAGGAGTGAAAAATTTGTAACCACGATTTGAAATTAGGCTTGTGTAAGCCCACCAAGAGATTTGATATTTCACTAACTTTTTCTTCTTGCAAGTTGGAGGAGTTAGATTAGGATTTGTTAAAAAACAAATTACTTTCCAGGGCTTTTCTTGAATTAAATTTTGATGATACTAATGCTAACCCTGAATCATCTTCTGTTTGCTTGATATTTTTACAACTAACCAGTTTCTTGCAAGACGATTGTCAAAGAATTTATCAATCAAACATATGCCTGCCAAAGAATGAAAACAACATGACTACTGATACATTGTTTTTGCAGGTTGCCTAAAAGAGAATCAACCAAACATTGTGTATTCTTTAAATTCATTTTTTTAGGCACACCTAACTTGCTATCTGGTTAATGAACAAATTTGTCTTTTGTGTTTTCAGAAAAATCTGAGAGGTAGGAGAGTATGCTCTTGTCTTTTACAGACAATCAGAAATCTAGACCCTCGAAGCTTTTTTCTAAGTTTTGAGATTTGTGTACCTTTAGCGGGTCTGTCACAGTGGGAAAAAGTAATCACCCTATGAAAATGACCCAAGTGAGTACAACTGGACCTGAGAATTCCAACTCACTATAATAAATAGGCCTCTGGTGATTAAAGTCTCAGAGGATGGGATTATTTGAGTTTTCTCTTTGAGATCTCTCATATTGAGCATTTTGTAGGGCCTCACGGCCTCAATCACGTTTACGTGACTACAACTTGTTTTGGTACCTTGTCGGGCTATAGGCCTCAATCATGCTTGTGTGACTTCAAGGGGTAATTTCAAATGAAACTCCTGATTAAGAACTATAAGATTAGAAGCTACCCGATTCACCTCCGAAAGGTTGATAATCTTTGTGCAAGAGAGATAGTAACTCTCCCAAGACATTTGCCATATCGTGCCCCCATTGGCGTTTGGAGTCGGCTAATATGACATTGAGAATCCATTGCATGAGACTCAATGATCGTATTCTGATTAGCTATTGGGTGTGTACCTAAGTCAGCAAGCAAAGGTTTTCTTCTCTAAGCCAACTTCCATAGGGTTTGCATGCTGTGATTGGAGTTACTATTCATGCTATGTGTTTTCTGTGTTTTCATCCCTGAAACTGAAATTGAAATACTAAAACTGGAGAAAACAAATCAAACAAGATCAAACAACTCAACAATAAACTCTATCTGTGTCAAAACTAGTCTATCCCTATCAAAAATCAGTCCATCTCAAAATTGGTCATACTCAGTTGTCATACTCAGCTATTGAAAAACTCAGAATTTTTGTCTCTGTCCTGTTAATCGTCATACAAACCTGATCATTTGTTGTCCTGCACCAAATCCTGTGTTGTACGAGTCTTCTAATTTGTCATCTAAGCTCAATCCTCGATCGTACGAGACCCAACAATTTGTCATTTAAAGCTAAATCCTGTGTCATACAAGACATAATTGCACTAAATCTTTTGTTGTTCAGGACATGCCCATTTGTCGTACGGTACTAGGCAGTAACTCGTATGAAATAGAACTATTATTATCTTGAAGCTTTTATACTGTCGTACGGTCTTAGAAATATTGTCGTACAAGTCTCTGATTTTGCCAGTCCAGAACAGTCAAACCCATCTAAAATAGTCTATAGCGAGCCTAAAACTGGTTATCAACCTCCTGAGCGTAAACAACCTTGATAGTGTACCCCTGCCATTGCGTTGCACGATTTTGTCGATCATCTCTCAGCTAGTTCAAACAAACATTTTATCAAACCTAAGTTAACTTAGATAACGTCTTACACAGGATAAATCATTCCTGAAACTAGACCAAATCTTAGTAACTTCTCTCAATTAGTATGTTAAACGAATAACTAGCTACAATTTGATCTTGACTTCTGCAACACATCTAGCTCTCGGTCCCGTCGATTGTAAATGCATGTTCAACCCAGAAGCTCTTCTAATTTTTTTGATAAAAGTAAGAATCTCATGGATACCTTAGCTCCAATTCCCATGGCTACCTTTGCTCAAATGCTTCAAGATATCAAGAAAAAAATATATGACATGGAAATCCAACAAAATAAATCAATGACTCCATTTGCAAAACAAATATATGATATTAAGTGTGAGAAACTTCAAGGAATGCTAAATCAATTACGTGATTTGACAAGAGAATACCAACAAATAATTGACAATCAAAGACCAAATCTCATACAAAATCACAAAACACCTTCACCAAGACAAAAATACATCTATTCCCTAGATAAACAGTTTACACCTTTGGGGCAATCTATTGAGTCATCTTTGGAAGAGCTTATTAAGAACAATCTTATCATATTGCCTAAAAAGACCACATGGGGATGTGCAGTTTTGAGTAGTTACTGTGTATATCATAGGCATAAAAAACATAAGACTTCAATGTGTATGGAATTAAAACATAAGATTCAAGATCTCCTTGATGATGGTGTCATTGAAATTGAAGATCCTAATGACTTACCTAAAGAAAAAGAAGGAACTACTTCTAAGCATGATCAAAATCATGAACCTATGTCTAGCAAGGCTCCATCCATCCCTTCCATGATGCCTCCATCTCCTAAAAATTCTCAGAAACAATTCATACCATCTCCTTCAAACAATGAAACTTCTCATGGTGACCTTCAAGGGCTATCTCCTATGGAAATCCAAGTCAATGGAAATATTAATAAAAGTTCCTCTAAAGATTTATAAATCCCAGATCCTATGCCATCATACACTCCAATTCCAATCATACCCACTCTAGAAGGCCCTTTCCAAAATGCTTCCCCATCATGCCAAAATATGAAGACCTTCCAAGGATCCCCTATGCCTATGCACAATCCTACCCCTTCCTTAGAAGTGACTCCATGGCAGGAGTATAATTTGAAAAATGAAGAAACAAGTCCTATCATAAATCAAGATCAAGACACCAAAACTCCTCGATCCCATCTAATGATTGAAAAAGATCCCATTCACTAGAATCCCATGATGATCCCCTTATACCTTTACATTTCTTCCAAGATGATCCCCTTCCATCTCAAGAGAAAAGCATCCTTCCAAATCCCATTCCTAATCCACTTCCTAAGCAAGATCATGATGCCTCTTCCACCTTTTCAAACGATCTTATTCAAAATGAAGAGTCAAACACCCTTCCTACTCTATCCAATGATCCTCTTCCATGTCAAGACCAAAGTATCCCTTCATCTCCTTGTCATAATCCTTCATGTTCACTTCATGATCGTATCATACCTGGCAATCCACCCCCACCTCAAAATGGACTTGCCTCTAACATTAAAAGTAAGAAGAAACCCTTTGTTAAAAAAATCTTTCAAACCATGCATTATCAAAGAAAAGGGTTAGACATTCATGAAAATGGTATATTAGAACCCCCTGCTATAAAAGAAAATATTGATTATATTGGCTACATTTCTCACTCTCAAGATGTTGGTATCTCTCATAAATCCTACATTTATCCAATTAAATCCAAATACATGCCTTCTCCTTCCCTGCTTCTATCCATTCTAGGTCCCTATATCCCTCCATCCCTTATGCAGGATCAACAAAGGAACACATCTTCGAGTACCTTCCATCCATCTAAAAGACCTCCATATCATTCCTATCTATCCACGCATCTCCCTCCAAGCAATTTAGATACCAAGCATAAAAGTCATAAGTCAAGTAATCCACATGTATTCAAGGATCAACATGTCCCATCTAATCGACATGTCAAAACAAAGCAAAACATGATCCAAAAAGAAAAAGAAAAATACAAAATGCCACAAATGCCCACAAAGAAAGAAGAAACGTCAAAAGTTATATGGGTTCCTAAGGCACTTGTATAAGCAATGCACTCTAAGGAACTACAAAAGCATGAAAAATAAAAAACCATGTGGATCCCTAAGCAGTTTCTTGAAGCACAATAGTCTAAAGAAAAATCAAAATTGGCATCCAAAATTGTTGTTCCTCCATCCAAACCTTTCGAGTCTATTCCTCCATCACCTCCTTCATCCATTTTGGGTTCTTATGCCCCAAAATCTGTAACCTTTCCTCCATCCAAATCTCAAAATATGAGATTCACTTCTCTTCCATATGTCGACCATCCCTCAAGGCGTGTGCCAATGTTGATCTTTACATAATTTCCATCTATCCATACACAATTATTCCAACATCCCATCCATTATCCAACACCTATTTTTCACCCTTCCATCCCTCTTATCCAATCCTTTGCATAAATCCTTTCCCTAGTTTTATTTCATTATCCTACCAACATCTTTGAGCATACCTTCATAGCCATGGTCTATTGCAACTCATATTCTAAGGGTACCATCCAAAGTAGTGAGACATTGGGGTCCTTCTTCCATCCCCTATCACACCTCCATTATCTTCCAAAAGAAAAAAAAAATGATGAAAAAAATGAAAAAAAAATCAGAAAAAAGTAAAGAGAAATAAATTCATCCTTGTGTGAAAACCACTTCTTGTGGCGCCTTGGGCAAGTACCATGATGAAAAACTGGCAAATAGGCGTCATGGGTAATCCATTATCCTTTTGCACTTTACACTGGGGACAAGTTCCATCCATGTACATCCATCTATTATCCTTCTTCCCCCATTATCCTTCATCCTCCATTATCCCTCATCTGCTCTATCTACGTTCATATCACTTTTCCACCTTTGATCTTGACAAGTTTAAGGATCTTTACAGGATTCATGTGTCCTATCTATTACACTTGATCCACACCCTTTAGCTCCTATCCATTGCTCGCTTACATCCTTCATTACCACCTTTGATCTTGATTATCCTATTTGTCCCTTATCCAAATCTATCCCTTGATCTTGATCAACACTATGGACAAAATGCAAAAAGCATGTTTTCCACAAACCTCTTGACATGACCACTTCTTTGGACCATATGGCTTCGTTAGGCTATATCCTTGCTTTACATTGCTAAAATCCTTGCTTTACATTGCTATATCTGGACCTTGTGCTTGGATTAATATTGTGAGATAGTCCTTGAAAGTGTCCACCATCATTCGCTTATCCATTCATGTACTCAAAATATCTTTTGCCTTGCTAGACACTAGGGGCAAACATCAAAATCATAAAAATCATAAAAAGTCTTGAACAAACTCCTAAAAAATAATAAAATGTCCTAAAGAAATCCTTAAAAAAAAATGAATCTTTGCCAAGCAGGTGAAACCCTAGCAAACAGGCGCCTCTTGTGCTCAAGCACTCCATCTATCAACACAACATTGTCATTCCCTCTTTCATGCATCTTTTCTTTCACTTGTACATATTTCAGTCACTTTTGTGACATCCTGGTTCATTGGAACCCTCATGGCTTGAAACTGATCAATGTCCTACTCTTAGGTTAATCAATCGAGCACATTACATGTCCTAAGTAGTATCAACGAAGCCAACTTTACGTCAGTGAAACCTGGTCGTCCACTCTGAGTCAGTCACCTGTCTCCTGACTACTGAAGAGTTTTATCACTGAGTACACAAGTAAAACAAAACTGAAAACAACTACTAAACAGTTTGAGCTATGCATGAAAATTTTCTTTGTGTGCTGTCTTTAACGTTGGCCTTCACTTATTATTCCCTCTGAGTAACTCGAGGAAGTCTATCTTGACTAAGAGGAGCAAGGATTGGGGGCATAATGTTTTCTTGTTTTCTGCTTGTAGGAATGATCCCAATGATATGGAAACATATAAATTAGTTGGGTGTCTGTGATAAGAGCCTTCACATCAAGGTGAAATCGTCTCACATACCTTGACTCTGCTTATTTGAATGCTACAGGGAGGTTCCCATCATTTCTTTGTCTGTTTTGAGGGAATTTCTTTATTGTGCAATCCGGGTCCATGCGTAATCTGTCCAAGGATATGAACGAAAAAAGGGTCATTGCGGACAAGATAATTAATATTGCATATGCAAAGAAAAGAACTCTATTCTACCTGTCATAATTGTAAAACACTCAATGATGAAAATTAAGCTTTTCAAAGTCCAGTGACTAGGTTTAGGATTGCATCTCATTTTGCATTTCATTTTGCATCTTGTGAATTTAGAGTGATGTCGGTATGGTAACAATGATCTCCCTATTTTCTGAATGAACACTGGAAGCTTCATCATTTCTTCACTAAGTGGTCTCTTTTCATCATTTCTTCGATCGAGTACTTGTGTTTTGAGATGTTAGCTGCATACATACACATCTTATATAGATTCATACATTCACTATCATTCATTTGAATTCATCTTATTGCATAGAAAAATGAAAAAAATTGCATTACTCATTACTCATTCACATTCATTTATTTGCATATGAAAAGAAAGAAAAATAGACATCCATATTCCATTTGCATTCATTCATCTATATTGAAAAGATATGCATACATATAGAATAAAGCATGTAGAACAACATCTCATAATCAATCAACACAAGTACGATGAAATCAAATCAAGAGCTCGTAAATTGGCTGTCCAGAGTCCATTTTTGGGATCGAAATCGAAATCTGATGTCAATTCTCTCATCAAAATTTCACGACGTTGACCACTTAGCGCTTTCATTAACTCCTCATTCTCTTCTTAAATTTGCGCTCAATTTCTTATCAATCAATGCAAAATTTTCAAAATTCCTCTAATTCAGTTTGTGCTCAAATCATTATCATCACTCAGAATTGCCTATCATCATGTACCCTCGCTATCTTTCGATTTCGCTCTTGAGGGGGCATACTTGTGACCTTATGACCTCACATCTTCAAATGTCGAGGAAATTTTTCAAATCTTCACCGAAAGACGAGCAAAAATCTTTTTCAACTAAAGAAAATCAATCAAATCCTCATCGCTAGGGGCATCTCAACTTCATTGCTTTATATCAAGTTGAGATCTATCGATCATCTGAATCAAATCAATCTCTAGGGGCATATCAGTTTCATCGCTTCAAATCAAACTGATATTTGTCTTTTATCTGAATCAATCTCTTAACGTTAATCAGTTTCATCGCTTTTCATCAAGATGATTATTCGTTTAAACTCAATCAAGGGTTTAAAGAGTTTCTTTGATCACACTAAATCTAAGCAGGTGTTTAGTTTCATCATTTCTTGATCAAGCTAAACAATTTATCTTCATCATGTCTTGATCAATCAAGTTCAAGATCAATGTTTATCATCACTCACTGTGTTTAGATCAATCAAGTTCTAGATCAATAAGATCCGCTTCTTGATCAATCAAGTTCAAGTTCGGTATCTTTTGTTTTCTATCGTTCCTAAGTTCAATCAAGTTCAGGATCGGTATCGCTTTTATCAAACTTCATTCAGCTTTGTCGCTTCAAAACAAGCTAAACACCTCGCTTTTCATCTAGTTCGTGATCAATCAAGTTCAGAATTGGTATTCCTAGACTTCAAACTTTCTTTGAACCAACATGCTCCTCGCACATTAATTCAAAGAGGGGCAAATGTAATACCCTAAAAATGGTCATCTAAACCATGAGCCCCTAATCTCGACAACATCACCAAGGTCCTAACCAAAGGCAATTAAATCAGTCTTGAGCAAACAATTAATTTTTAAAATCATCAAATGTCACATGGCAAATTAATCACTCAATATTAATTAAATATTTATTTAATTAATTAAATCATTCCAAGTAAATCGTTTTAAACAATTATCTTATTTATTTTAATTAAATATCTTTTGCATATTTAATTAAATAAATCAATTTGCCATAAATCTTCAAAACAAGAAATAAATCAAAAAAAGATTTAATTGACAAAAAAGAATTAAAAATTGAGAAAAGAAATCAATTGGAGATAATCTTGAAAAACAAATTAAAAATTGATAAATAATCTCAAAGAAAGCAATTGAAACAATTAAATATTAAAATTGAATGAAATAGAGAATAAATCAGTTTTTTTCTTTATTTTTTCTTAATTTTAGTTCAATTTCCTTTAAGACCGAGAAAAGCATCCAATCACATCAATTCACCTGGATTGTGCTTCCTCTTGGAAAATCTTGATTGCTCATCATCATTTGATCTCAACCTTTGGTTTCTTTCTAAATTTTCTATAAATTCAGGCTCTCATATCTCATTCAGAAAAAATCCTGGAGAATATATTTTTATTATATGGTTTTTGCTCTAGGTTCATTGATATATTGCATATTTAGATCATTTAGCTCATTTATTGCTTAAATCATGTTAGATTAATCTTGCATCCATCTAGCTTAATAACATGCTCATATAGATTAAATCCTTCATCTTGGTGTAGTCTAGTCACTGGATTGCTTATACAAATCTAAGAGCAATCTTATACTCACATCTTTTAGAAGGCAATGGGTCGCTTTGTTATGGTTTTCATATTCATGCTTATATCTGTCTAACCATAAATGTAATGACTTAATTGAAGTGTTGTGCATTACAGATACAGATACAGGTCCACTTTTCACACACACAAGGAGCTGCATATTTTGGGGACATCCTACCATGATTTTGACCTCACTATTGATTCTAGAAGGTCGTTTCCATGATTTTGAGTATAAATTCGCCTATTTTTGGTGAAAGTGCATTTCGAGGCTTTAGAGAAATTTTTTACCCTATTTGGGTAGTACGATATGATTTTAAAAAAAAAAAAATTTGCAAAAAAATATTTTTAAATTTTCACATTTAAAAAAATATTTTACAATTTTTTATAATATTTGTACCGTATTTATTATTCAAAAAAATCAAAGAAAATGAAGGGTTTTAGGGGAGGTCCTGTGACCACCCCCTCTGTATTTCGTACCCCAGTGCATTTTGTTTCCATAGATTTTGGCCCATACGTTGACCATTGTTGTGTGGTCCCACCTCCCGTTGGTTCTCCTCAACTTCTCACCAGTTCTCATTGACCTCCCTTCGATAGTTCATCCTTGTTGGCCTTGTCGACCCTTCGACCTCTCCTCCGGTCTGCTTCACCCAACAACATCTTCTGGCTGCGACACTCTACTGCCACCTGCGCATCGCTGACAATAACACATGAAAAAGTCTACTTTGCCCACATGACATTAATCCATTGGCACACGTAGGCCTCATCCACCTTAGCATATGGTGAGCCCACTCAATCTACCACCTTAGTGTACGGTGCCACGTCAACCTAACTAGTTAGCTACCATGCCACTTGTCATACAGTCACGTGTCTTGCCATGTTAGCACCACATGAGGTTTTTGTATCGCCACATCGGATCTGTATGGCCACATATTAGCTTGTCATTGGTCCATGCCATCCATCTGTATCGTACAGACTGACACATAGATAGTGAGTGGAGTTTTTGCGATAGGTAGATGACCATCAAATTTAAGCCAACAAATTGGTGACGTCAGCACTACGTCGACACCTTTTGAAAATTTTAGACTCCTCACCATGTTTGAGTTTTTGAATTTACAGTCCAACTTTGAAGACTCATAACTTGATCATTTTGAGGTTTTTTATAGTGCAATTTTTTTTGATTTGGGCTAATTTTTTGTAAAATACGCAATGTTGTGGTTATTTTTTGATTTTGGTGAACAAATTTTTCAAAATTTCTAGTTTTTCACAACTGTACTTGTAGACACCTAAAATTGTCTTGTCTAATTAAATAAATATTTTTGTTTATTTAATTATTTTATCCTAAGTCTTCTATTAATTAAATAAATTCTTATTTATTTAATTAATTCATTAATCCTCTTCTAAGCCTTTCCTCATTTAAATAAATACTTTTATTTATTTAAGTTATCCTTTTCCTAAATTAAATAAATATTTTATTTATTTAATCGATCCCACTTCCTCTATTAATGAAATACATCTTTATTTATTTAATTAATTCATTAGCCTTTCCTACCCACGACATATGTCATTTATCTCTTAATTCTTCTCTTAGCTACCCCCTTTATCATTTAATTATTTCCTCTACCTACCCTTTAATCCTAGCCGACCATTTATCTTTACACCTCTTAATCTTATCCCTCCATTTCTTACAGTGTTCTCTTTATAAGAGGATGCCCTCTTATTATCAACCCTAACAATTGCTTCAATTAAGCCTTTTTGCGATCAAGCTATCAACCTCATTTCCTTTCTTTGTTTATCTTTTGTGCAAACATAAAATCTTAGAGCAAATATATCAAACAAGATCAATGCAGATAGGAAGAAATGGAGATTGAAACCCTACTAGACATGTGAATGGTATCTTGGTCTATTTTGTTTATTTGCATGGTCTTAGGTATCTTCGTTTATGTATGGTGGATTCTTTTTAGTGTTAGGTTAGGGTTTTGTGGTTGATCCTTGTTAGTCTTTCAATATTGTTGTTTTCACTATCCATTTTCATTGTATACAGTACTTATCCAATCCTCAATTTTGCAACTTTAGAGGCTTCGTTTAGGCTCATACGACCTCTTTTTTAGGTTCAATTTTGTTTTCAAGTGCATAATTTTTTGTCTACTTTCACGTGGTGCTATCAGTTTTTTGCCAAATTGAGTAGAAAATGTACTTTCATAATTTGGTCATTTTTTGCCTATTTGGTACTTGTAATTTGCTTGGATCTCAGTTTTGATCTCTCGCATCATTAGTTTGAGTCTCTTCTGTTTTAAAATTGAAATCAGAAGTTTGCTTTTCCATATTTTGCAAGTGGTCCATTGTACACACACTAACTATAAAGTGCCAAATTATCATTTTTTTTGGGGGGGGGGGTGTTCTTTGATTGAGTAAATTTTGGGGGGGTGTCTTGTGTGATTGTGCCTCTCTTTTCCTTGTGCTCTTTCATTTTGTTTCTATTGGTTCTCCTAAATTTCTACTTTTAACCCCATAATACCGTGCTTCATGGAAAATTGATGTATGGAGTAAGCTAATGGAAAAAGGATTAATTCACTATATTGATGGAACTTATACGACACTAGCTGATTCTAAGGCTCAAATGGAATGACTCACTAAAAACATCATAAAAATAGGAACCTTGAGGAAGTATATATCAATGGATTTCATCTTTCACATTGAAAAGAGTAAAACATTTAAGGATGCATGGGATGTCTTAGGAAAATTGTATGGCCAAATTGATGAGATTAGGGGCTATCAACTTGACAATGATCTCACAATGTTGCATCCAAAGAAATTTGATACAATTGAAGACTATGTCACTAAGGCAAATGAGATAAGAGTGCAACTTAAGGATTGTGGAAATGATAAGAAGGATGCACAGTTGGTCTACAAATTCTTGGGAAAGATTCCATTCGAATATGCATCATTTGTTTCTGGCTTCCAAACCCATCGCTTGACAATGGGTAGTTCCTTCACTATGGCCACATTTGATGCATTCACAAAGATGTTGATATTCGAGCAGTCAAAGTTATTGAGTATGGGGATTCTCAAGTCTTCAAAGTCCAAGGCTTTGGTATCTAATCAAGGGAGTAAAGGGAATCAAGGTAAAGGTTCCAACAAGAAGCAAAAGTAGTTTAAGCAAGAGATATAGTAGGATAAATGATGTAGCCATAACCAGAAAACCCTCAAAAGAGAATTGACCGGCTTATGTAGCAAGAGTGACACAATCAAAGCAACAAGGAAAAATAGAAAGATTACATAAACATATCATATTATTGTCTTAAAACCTTCGGCAACCAACCAATTATCATCATACAATCATCATAGAATAGCCGATAGTCAACCGGTTACATGCAGGCTACAAGTTAGATACGATCCAACCGGGACTCTTAGAATCAACCAGATCACTAATCACCAATCTAAATCTTTATTTTGATTTCTACTTCCTCTCCCCTTACAAGTGATTATATAATACCCTATATATACCCTCCAAAAAATATCTGGGTCGGCCACACAAGATTACATTTACCAATACAAGAAAATGAAACGTGTAACTAGGTCGGCCCTAAGAATGAAATAAATTCCTTTGGAAAATAACAACCTAGAAGTGCAGATCAACAGGAAGGTTGACCACATTCCAAAGAACATCCGACAAGACCCCAAATAGATCCACATGCTAAGAAACCACTTCGGAAATGAAGGAAAACCAATCGGTAAGCTCAAGAACTGTCCTGAAACCCATAAACAGTCAAATCAGGAGTGATAACTAGTCAGAAAAGAATCCAAATGGACTGAAAATATGGAATTAAGCACATGAACCAGCCTGGAGACCAAAAATAGGATCTACAATAAAAATCAAGCAATGATTGGCACCTACCGGTAGGAACACAAAAAACTGCACACTGAACTGAACAAGAACTAAACTGAAAGGAAATATTTTTGGTTGATGAAAGATTTCTCATAGACCGGGGATGCTCTTGCATTAGACGCCACAGGTAGAAAGAGATGTTCCATGAGAGGCAACTCATGAATGTCGAAAAGGTTTCAAGATAAAGACTCCATGTTCATTTCTGATCTAAACATCTTCCTCATCTGTAAACCTCTTGTTTAGCTTCTTCGGGAGCTCAACCAGATTCTCTTACCCCTGACTCTCTTTGTTTCTCTTCCTTTGTTTCAGATTTTCACATTGTCTCTGCTTACTTTTATCTTTCTTCTGCAACTCTGATTTGTTTCTACCATAAGACTTCATCCGGTTTGTCACCATAAGCTTTCTGTCATCCGGTTCTATCTGTCCATTAGGCTTATCTATCAGATCTTTCTGTAGACTAATGTGATGCAGCCATAACTAGTTAACCCTCAAAAGACAATTGACTAACTTATGCATCAAGAGTAATACAATGAAAGAAACAAGAAAACATAGCAAGATTATAGGAAACCGATCATATTATTGTCTTAAAATCTCTGGCAACCAACCAGTTATCATCATACAATCATCATAGAACATCCGATAGTCAACCGGTTACATGTAGGCTACAACCAAGATACAATCCAACAAGGACTCTTAGAATCAACCGGATCACTAACCACCAATATAAATCTTTATTCTAATTTCTACTTCCTCTGTACTACAAATGATTACAAAATACCCTATATATACCCTCTGGAACATATCCAGGTTGGCCACAAAAAATTACAGTTACCAATGCAGGAAAATGAAACATGTAACTAGGTCAGCCCTAAGAATTATGAAAGAATTCCCTCCAGAAAATAACAACCAAGAAGTGCGGATCAGTAGGAAGGTCGGCCACACACCAAAGAACATTGGAAAAGACCCCAAATGGATCTAGACGCCAAGAAACAATTTCGGTAATGAAGGAAAATCAACCGGTAAGCACAAGAACTATCCCGAAACCTAGAAGCAGGCAAACCAAGAGCGATAACTAGCTGAAAAAGAATCCAAATGGACTAAAAATATGGAATTAAGTACATGAACCAACCTGGAGACCGAAAATAGGATCTACAATGAAAAGCAAGCAACTACCGGCACCTACCGACAGGAACACAAAAAACTACACACTAAATAAAACATGAACTAAATTGAAAGGAAATATTTTTGGTTGATGCAAGATTTCTCAAAGACCGGGGATGCTCCTACATCATCATACCATCTTCCAGTATAACCTCTGAAACCGGTTTCTCAGTACTGCAACTTTTCTCAAGATTCAAATTCTTCACCTCCTTCTCTTTCTCCTTCAAAGAAGTCAATGTGAACTTCTACCCATCTTTCTCAATAGTGATTAGGTTTCTTCTATAGTCATAAATAGCTCCTCTATCAAACTGCCAAGGTCTTCCCAACAAGACATGACAAGAACTCATAGATACAACATCACACAAGACCTCATCCCTAAAAGGCCCAATATTAAAATTCACCAAACATTGCTCCTTTACTTCTAACTTTTGATCATCTTGCAACCAACTTACCTTGTAAGGAAAAGGATGCTCAAGCCTCTTCAATCCAAAATTCACTAACATCTCCTCAGATACCAAATTATCAATACTTCCACTATCCACAATAACCTTGCAACACTTACCACCTAATTTGCACACAGTCCGGAAAAGACTTTTTCTCTAAGTAGATCCGGTATCTTCAATGCTCTGCTCCATCATGACTCTTCTGAACATAAGGGATTCTCCTTGCTCCAGTGTACAGTCAGTTCCAGTAACTTCACCTTCTGGTTCCTCATTTGCCACACAACTTCTCGCCATTCCCTGCTTACATTCATAAAATCTATGTCTGGTTTCTCCACACTTGAAAATTTGATAGGAAATTCTCTGCTGGTACTGCCACTGCCTTTTCTTTGTGTTTTCTATTCTGTTTCTTTATTCCACTTGGGTTTTGATTTTTCTTCCACATTCTAGTTCTCTGTACTCATCTGCCCCTTGAATCTCTCCTTCCCTCTAGGGTTATTCGGCTATCTTCTTCTCACCTTCTCCTCAGTCTTCAAAGCATATTGTTAAGCTTCTTCAACTGTGGAAACCCTCAACATACTCATCTCATCCTGAATGTTAAATGCAAGTCTATTTATGTACCTCACCACCTTTTCTCATCCATCTCTCTATGTCCAGATCTAATCATCACCTTGTATAATTCCTCAGTGTACTCTTTCATAGTCATGTTTCTCTGTTTCAGGTTCTACAACTTCTTGAACAATTCCAACTCATAGTCTCCTGGTATGAACTTGTCTTCAATCTTGCAACCATCTATCTCCACCTGGTGATCTTCATTTCACCATTCTCCACTCTGTCTCTAGTCTGTGATTCTTCCCACCATAAGGCAACATGCCCTTTCAACTTATTCTGTGCCAACCAGACTCTCTATGGGTCCTTGACATCCTCAAACTCAAAGTAATCCTCCAAGTCTCCGTTCTAATCAATCAGATCCTCCGGGTTCAGCGTTCCAAATTTTTTTGAAACTTCTACTTTATGAACTTTACTCGCTTGCGCCACTGCTCTTAGGAATCTTTCCTCTCTTCCATCTTTCGGTCCTTCATCCTCTTCCGCTTCAAGCTCTTCATCGACTTCTTCATACTCATCCTCAGACTCCGGCTTCCTCCGCAAACCAGTCAATGCATTCTAGATCTCGTTCCTCACCTCATTCTTGAAATCCTACATCATCTGCTCTACCCTCCGAGGGTTCATCCTTTTAGGCAACCTCTCCTCTTCCGCTCTAGTGAACTGCCTCAACTCGACGATCTGACTACCAGCTTCAATTGCCTCTCCTCGGTGATCTATTGAACACACACACAGTTTGCCTCCAATCTATGATCTGTCCACCCAAAGGAATGCCTCAACTTTCACAAACAACTCTTCTACCAACTGGTTCATAACCAGCTCTGATACCAATTGATGTAGCCATAACTAGTAAACCCTGAAAAGAGAACTGGCTGGCTTATGCAACAAGAGTAACACAATGAAAGCAACAAGGAAACATATCAAGATTACAAAAATAGATCATATTATTGTCTTAAAACCTCAGACAACCAGCCGATTATCATCATACAATCATCATAGAACAATCGATAGTCAACTGGTTACATGTAGGCTACAAACTAGATACAATCCAACCAGAACTCTCAAAATCAATCGGATCACTAATCACCAATCTGAATCTTTATTCTAATTTCTACTTCCTCTCCCCTTACAAATGATTACATAATTCCCTATATATACCCTCTAGAACATATCTAGGTTAGCCACATAGGATTACATTTACCAATGCAGGAAAATAAAACATGTAACTAGGTTGGCCCTAAGAATGAAAGAAATTCCTCCGAAAAATAACAACCATGCTGATTAGCAGGAAGGTCGGCCATCTGCCAAAGAACATCAGGAAATACCCCAAATAGATCCACATGCCAAGAAATCACTCTGGAAATGAAGGAAAACCAACCGGTAAGCTCAAGAACTGTCTCAGAACCTAGAAACAGTCAAACTGGGAGTGATAACTAGCCGGAAAAGAATCCAAATAGACTAAAAATGTGGAATTAAGCACATGAACTAGCCTGGAGATGGAAAATAGGATCTACAATGAAAACCAAGCAATTATTAGCACCTACTGATAGGAACACATAAAACTGGACATTGAACTGAGGGTGTATGTTCAGGGTGTTCCATGGCCAAGCATCTCGAAGAGAAGTTTGATAAGGGGAAATCTTGGAGAGCTTTGGAAGTTCTTCAACTTGTTCACAACAATGTAGTAGGTCCATTTCCATCACCTTAATTTAGCAAGGCCTGCTATATCCTCCCCTTCATTGATGACTACTCTCGCTTCACTTGGGTCTACTTTATTGTTCACAAGAGTGAAGTGTTTGATAGTTTTCTATCCTTCAAGGCTCATGTGGAGAAGCAATCAAGGAAGCTAGTTAAGATCCTTCACATGGATAATGAAAGGGAATATGTGAACAATAGACTTAAGGAGTATTGCACTCTTTAGGGCATTGATCTTCAACATTTAGATGCCTACACTCCACAACAAAATGGAGTAGTAGAAAGGAAGAATAGAACTCTTAAGGAGATGACTAGCTGCGTGATACATGCTCATTCTCTTGGACTATCATTTTGGGTAGAGGCTATCAGTTCTACCACACACATCCAAAATTGGGTTCCCCACAAAGCTTTGAAGGGCATCACTCCTTTTGAGACTTGGTGTGGTAGAAAACTGATTATGAGAGATTTCAAAGTATTTGGGTGTCCAACATGGGCTTGCATTCCTCCGCAAAAACACAAGGCATTGGAACCTCGGAGTAGGCCTTGAATATTTATTAGATATCTTGAGGGTGTTAAGGCATATTGACTTATGGATCCAGAGACACATGAAATGTTCATTGAGAGGAGTGTTTACTTTAGGAAAGTTCTCCTAGCTTGGCCTCACTTACTCCTCCACCTTCCTCCATTGTGGATAGTTAGGAGAGTGAATTAGATGATGAGACTCCCTCAACTTTGACTCACAAGGTTATACCTCCACAAGGTCCACCTGCTGTTGAGGAGCCTCATCCTCCATCTCCACCTAGACCTTGTTGGGATTGAAAGACACTTGAGTTAGTGGGTTCTCTTGTCGGGGATCCTTCAGATACACAGAGGACTCAGTCATAACATCAAGAGCTTCCATGTGCTTATATTTCTATCACTTTTGATCCACAAACATTTCAGGAAGCATCAGAGGTTCCCAAATGGGACCTAGCTATGGATGAAGAGTATAGTTCCTTGAAGAGGAACAACACTTGGGAGTTATTCACTCTCCCTAAGGGGAGAAAGATAGTTTGATGTAAGTGAATCTATCAGGCCAAGTTTGTAACAAATGGGTGTAGATAAGTATAAGGCTTGACTTGTTGTGAAAGATTTCTCACAAGTTCTAGGTGTTGACTATACTAAGACCTTTGCACTTGTAGCCAAGAGGAAATCCGTTTGCTTGACACTTTCTATTGTCACAGCTCATGGCTAGGTTGCACATAAAATGGATGTGAAGAGTGCCTTTCTTCATAGGGATCTTGAAGAGGAGATTTACATGGAGTAACTGTAGGGATTCATCCAAGATTCTTCATTGGTTTGCTGATTGAGGAAATCTATCTATGGCCTCAAGTAGGCCCCTAGGTCTTGGTATGACAAGATGGATTCCTTTCTTCTCTCTGCAGGATTCACCAAGTATCATTCTGATCATAATATCCACATTTTGTGATAGGATGACTCTCACTTGATACTTGTGCTCTATGTTGACGACTTGATCATTACAGGGAGCACTTCATCTATCGGTTTTCTCATAGATAATAAATTTCATTTTAATCCAGGGATATGCAACACATCATTAATCCTTTTTATTTTACCATCAAGAAAAATCACCCAAGCACACCTTACCTCCATTAAATCCTTCATATTAAAAAACCCAATCTTTATTGGAAGTCATATGAAAAGATGCACATGAGTTAATTAACCATGCATCATTAATTACCTGCATGAGTAGCCAAAGTCAGAATGAACACATTACCATCTTCCTTCTCGAGCTTAGAATCAAAATTGTACTTCTTTTTCTTCTTCTTTTCTTCTTTACAGTCCTTACGGATGTGACTTGGTTTACTGCAATTCTAGCATATGACTTTGGACTTTCTGGGAGATTTCGATCTCCCTTTGGATTTGGACTTATTGTGCTTCTCATTCTTCTTGCCTTTCTCCTTAGTTCTTCCTTGAATAGTTAGGGCTTCCTTTGAACTAATATCCATACCTTCCTCCACATCTCTTGACCAAGTAGGGCACCCACCACATCTTTAGACTTCAAAATAACAGAAGTACTACTGATAGCCATAACAAGAGAATCCCACTAATCAGACAAAGAACAAAGCAAGATCTGTCATTTCTCCTCTTCATCCATTTTAACACCAACAATTAATAATTGAGCCAATATCATATTAAATGCTTCCAGGTGATTTGCAGGTCTTGAGACATTCACATCAACATCATCCCATAGATCTCTATCTATTAGTAGATCTTCCATCTTCAGCTTCCACATCTCAAAATTAATTCCATTAAATTTTTCCACCTCTATTCTCCCTGATGAACTTGCCATCTGAAAATTCCCACAACAAGTCCAAAAAGTGTCTTTTGCACAAGCTCCCACTCAAATCTAGATTATTTCGAAAAACCCAACAACCCACAACTGAAACCAAAGGTGATCAAGCTCTGATACCACTTGTAAGGAAGTTAAGTAGCGGAACAACTTCCTACATAAACCTTGAGAGGAGGGTAATGCAATTTTTTTTATAGATCATTATAGCAATTACAAAAAATTGACATAAATAGACACAATAGCATGCTTACCACAACATAGTGATTTACATGGGGAAAACCCTTTCGGGAGAAAAAACCCACACTCCAAAAGCCGCCCAATATTATTCAACAATCAACAATAAATTACAATATACTTGCAGAGAAAGCTCTTCATAGGAGTACCACTAATTAGAGATTCAGAGGTAACTCAATAACCCTAAGACTCTTATACACAACCTCTATCTCACACACCTCATATATAGGAGATGCAATGCAAGAAACCATCAAACAGTATTACAAAACCATGGGCTAAAACCACCCAATAAATTAGAGATGACCTTATCTCCAATATAGATACCTTATGATGTGTCAAAAAACACATAAACACATGTTCCTCCCTTTTACATCTCATTTAAGTGTTTGATGTATTTTATATTTCCTATTTTAGGAGTACAAACTTTCGGAGGCCATAACTTGTGAACCATGTGTCCTATTGATGAACCGTTTGAAGCGCCGAAAAGATAGTGAAGAGATCTATCACCTTGTAAATGCTATGCCATTTACACCCACTTTTCAGGTAATTTCGGGGCCTCTAAAGTCCTCAAAATTAAATTTAAACTTTTCATTGCACCCCTCCAAAATGGAAACTTTAATATCTTCAAAAATAGTCGTGATCTTTCAACGTAACTTTACCGCTATGCTTATCTGGCCAACCAGAAGCTTTGGGGAGAATTTTGCACCATTTTGTGCTCAAACAAAAACTTACTATAAATAGTAACCTCATGTAAACACAAGGTTGAGACACCATTTTCCCAACACCTCTAACCACTTTATTCACTTTTAAGCTAAACTTATATTCTTTTTCCTAAATATTAAATTCGGCTAATAATAGTTTAAGTTGTCTCATTCATTATGACTGTGACAATTGGAATTGACTAATTTAATTTTCCTTTAGGCTTTTCATCTAGGGTTTTATCATTATGCTTTTATAGGAATTCATTGTATTCATTACAATCTATCCAATTCATTTACATGCAAATCTCAATATTAGATTCCTATTTTGGTCAACTTTCTCAAGGTTGCATATCATTAATCATAGCTTCTTCTCTTCAGATGTGATAGGTATTTTGCTTGTAGGTGATTCATAGGTTTGCAGGGTGTAATGCCCCGCTAGGAAACCCCGAAGGGATTAAGCTAAAACACAAGAATAGAGTGCAAATAATTTTTTTTTAAAATTTAAACACAACATAATGATACAATGAGATATCAAGTTCAGATTTCATAGCGGAAGACTACAACTAACACTTAAAGAGTTTCCCAACGTGATTACTTAATTCCACATTTCACTTAACTCACACTAATAAATCCAATAAGCTGATTATCTTATAACGAGATAATTCTGAAACAAGGATAATTTCTTTCAGAAGATGAAAATATAAATCACAAGATAAGGTTCATCCATTAAGATTTTTTTTGTTTTGTTTTAAAAATAACAAAAAAGCCCACCCACGTGGGCTCCCTTTTAAAGGGAAGGGCTATGGAGTCCATGCCGTGGACTCCACACAGCTACGACTGTATGGAGGCCATACAACCTGGCAGCCCAGGGCGTGAGCATGGGGTCGAGCCTTGGCTCCCCCATCTCACGTCAAAAAAATATTTTATTTTATTTTTGTTTTTGTTAGTTCAATTTAATTTTTTTATAAAAATAAAAGCAATTTTGCCCCCCACAGAATGAGCAGACACGGAGTTCTCAGACAATTTCTGGGAAAATAATTTTCATTTCAAATTCCTCAGGCATAAATAAGCATTTTTTTAAAAAAATATCTCAAACAAAAGCCCAAATGAAATATACTCAGAAATTTTCTGAGACAAAACAGAGAATGAATTTAATCAATCTAAAACAAAACATTTTCATTCCCAGGCAACCCATTATGGCGAAATCTTTCCAGCATAACCCCTCTCAGGGGTAAAATTAGCAAATCTACTGCATCTATAAGCATGAAATCCAACTAATTTAACAATCTATAAACCAAATTGCAATATTCATGGAGGAATTTCAGATTTCTTACAAATCCTATTTACACACAACATTTTAAATTTAACCCATCATTTCTTTCTCAAAATGCAGAAATGGATTTGCATCCATGAAACAAAGGATTCAATGCTAAATTAATTGTTCAATTCATTTCCAAAATGAAGGGGTTTTCTTAAAGAAAGAAGGGCAGCTACACACACAGGAAGCTCCTTTAAATTCAAGCAAATTTCAACAAAAACAACAAAGGATTAACCAAAATACCAACCTTGAATGCTATCCTAGAGGTGTTGAAGATGAGTTCCACCTGCAAAAATACCCAAAATCCTTCCACTAGAAATTCCCCAAATTCTTCCCCAAAATCATCCTAAATTATTTTTCCCCAAAAATATTTTTCCAAAAACCTAGGTTAAATGGGAGAAGTTTGACCAAATTTTTTATTTAAAATAAATCACAAAAAAACATTCTTTTTAAACTATATCGATAAATTAAACTTGCTTTTCAATTTAAAATTGATTTTCTCAAATAACTGAAATTAACCTTTCTATTTCCAAAATGCCAACAAGATTAAATTAATTCTATTTCAATTAAATTTAAAGCTTTCATTTCAAAAGCATAACTGAAAAATACTCATTATTTAAATTTAGCCATTTAAATGAACTTGATATCAATTTGAATTGAGCAATTCTAATTAACGATAATTCGCATAAAAATGGAGCCTATTTAATTTAGTCCCCAAAATACTAATGCGAAAACACACATTAAATCCAACTAGATAATAAGTATTAATTACTCGATTTAACCACACATAAAACACGCAACCCAAGAAAGCCAAACAAACAGACGACCCGCATACCCAACCAAAGGGAATACTGATGATGACTGACGACGCTCACTTGAGCACGACTATGGTCGAACGAGGGTCTTACGACCACCTAATCCAAACTCTAAGGATCAAAGAGGTACACTCAAACCTGCGAATTCAGGTGGAGATGAACCTCGCACCCATGCGGTACTGTACCTGAAATCTCCTGCAACCAAGAGTCATACATGTATACATATATAAACTTAATGAAAGCGTTAGCCCAAGATAATAACATGAAATAGGAGAATTAATAACTTGCATACAAACTGGTGCGAAAACCACATTAACAGGTACACACAAAAATCAAAACATTTGACTATAACATTATAACATGATAAACTAACCAAGGTCAAACCGAGATTAGAAATTGATTAGGGCAGGGGTACTACACGGGGTTGAACAAATAAATCTAATTTGATATCAAAGCACCACATCTGCTAAGTTCGTGCCTAAATTCTTAAGGGATCTAGTATTGAGATAATTTTTGGTACACCTTGGGTTCAATTTGGGCTCACCATTGTGTTCAAAACAACCAAAAACATAAAGATCGACTGTCAATTTGCCAAAATAAGCGAAGTTGAATGTTTTTTTGGTAGCATAATTCTTGCATTGGGAGCCATGCATATTTATTAAAAAATTTCAATATGTGTATTGGTACAATGGTTTTTTATTAATGGGTTTTCAAAATTTTCCTCAATTTTTTTTTTGTTTTGGTTTTTAGCTTTTATTTTTTTGAAAAATACAAAAAAGGCCAATTACGGTTCAAAAAGAAAAAATAAAAAAAAAGTTTGGTTTTTAATTTTTTTTTAGACATTTGCCTTTTTTCTTTTCCAAAGAAAAAATTTCACATGCCTTGTTGGAAAAATTAAAAAAAAAAGCAAAAAAAAAAGTGGAGAGTCAATGTGTTTGAAGATGATTGGTTTATAAATGTCATAGAATATCGATCAACAATGGACAATGATTATAAAAATTAATAGATAAAATGATTGAGAGGATGACAAATGTGCACGTGTCCCTATGAAGAGCTAATTTGACGAGTTAATTAATTGCATAGATAAGTGAAGTGGATTTGATTGATGAACAGACTGGGAGTTACTTTGAGTGAACTGATGGATGTGTACGAAAAACTATTAATAGAATTGATAAAAGTTATTTGATCCATGTACATGGTTGAAAAATAAATAAGATATTGATATTATTTATTTTTCTAGAAGAAATAAAAATAGAAAAAATAATTAAATAAATTATATTAACTTATTTAATTGTAGAGGAAATATCCTAATAGGGATTTATGTTGAACTTTGACAATGACTATAAGTTTTACCTAATGACACTTGTAAACCACTTGATGAATTGGAGAAGAACTCTATTTTGGACAAAGTGTTGAGGAGAGATTTTTGATATGATCACATAGCTTGTTTCTCTATTTTATTATTCATTTTAATCCTAATAAAGTTTTCATCCAAGACATTATTCACAACCTAAAATTGACTACAATATACATACACAATATATTCACCACATTATGTGAATAAACTTGTTAGAAAATATTTTGGGTGTTGGAAGGACTATTGATATTAATGAGTTTCTTCCTTCTATTCATTTGTACAATTTCCTTTCTTTTATTTATTTATTCTTACTTATTCTCTCTCTTTTTTTCTAGAGTATGAATGACATTGTAAAAGGTGGAATACATAAATACTTCTGTATCTAGTTGGAACTCAAATGATGGTGGGGAATAAACTCAACCAGTACTCAACATAGTTATTTTGAAGGCCTATGTTGATATCTTCAACCATGTTTAAAAACATACCAAATGCATCAAAGATTCTTTCATGTATAAGAAATCATACTCGTCGCCATGTCACTACAAAGCTCTTAGGGGTTTACATCTAGTGTAAATTTTGTCTTTCTAAGAATGACCGCATGAAATATATGTCTACCCATGATGATGGGTTAGACATCTACAAACTAACCATGCTTTCTATTTGGTTAGAAATGTTGAGCACAGAACCATTCTCTCCCATGAAGTACATTGTGAATTATGCTACAAGAGCTAAACATGCTTAGAGATGCTTTAACACATGCTATATCGTATCTCTGATATTGTTGACTTTGATAGACCATTGATTGCATTTTGTAAGCTCCTAACAAAGGGTGTGGTAGATTGTGTCTATCATTGCCTAAAAGTGTTGTCATTTATTAGTGTTGAATAAACCTTGCAGTTTGTAGTAGATCCTAAATATATTTGAATGCCAACGATTTTTTTTGTCTCATGTCACTTGCTATGATGATGGGCATGTTGCAGTTTTAATATTTATTGATGTATTTGTGGTTTGATTGCCATCATTAGAATAATTGACATTAATTGAAGCTACATAAAATTAGATGTCTATAGCATCTTGCATGAACAATAAAGTGGAGGAGGTATGTAGCTCTAGTAGTTGTTCAAGTCACACATTGGTTTACAACTATTCAACATTGAATTGACACTAATATTGGGCCATATGTAGATGAAATCATGGACCACTAAGGGAGAATAAAAGGCAGTTACAATTCGTGGCATGTTGACAAAAAACATGCAGATTCTTTTGCCACTTATAATGATGAACCACTTCTTAATCAAATAGATGCATATGTCACCACCATTGAAGAGTGACAACTCAAATCTTGCCTCTACTTGGGTACTTCTATTAATTTTTGTAAGATTGACATGCACATGAAAATCAAGACTTTGACAATGAGCACAGTTGGAGTGGTTGAGTATGATTCCTCTCCTTGTGGGTATTAGTAGTTGATTTGATAGACACTAACTTATCAACGCATCTACCTACATGTAAGCCTTGATTTAGGTAGTCTATAACTAGTTGGGTAGTGTGCTACATTTGATATTATTGTACCCCATTTTGCAAGAATGAAATTGAAAACTCCCTTTGAATGATTGTACAATATACCACTTGTACTTGAAAGTTATGCTTGATTCATAAAATCAGACACACTTTCAATATTTGGTTCTCCATCTCAATCACCATTATTGTTGCTTGCTCCAACTAATGTTGCAACATTCAACATCAATGCTTCTAGAACCCATGTTGTCCATCGCATTCTATTAAGAGAGATGAATCCTCTTCAAGGAAAAGTACTAGCAACAGTATAAGAAAACATATGTTTCATGGTTTGCATCAAAAACCACTTATATGAAGCTTTCAACGTAGACAATCAAGTTGCTTTTAATAATTACTTTATTATTCTTGATGATGAATGAGATCAAATACCACCTATCAAAGACATTTATATAAAGGCTTCATATAAAACAACACTATGACACAACTTTAATATTGATTTTAACCCTAATAACATTGCTCATCAACAAAATTGTGTATAATCTCAAGTTTTGAAGTTCGACTGTGATAAGAAACACCTTCATTACTTCATCCAACATCTCAATATAGTAATACCTCATTAATATCAGAGAGTCTAATATGGGCAGCATAAGACCGAGAATGGAATAAAAACTTGAGCTGAAAATAAAGTAATACCTTTTTGACTGATTTTTTGTCATGCCATATAAAGCTTTTAATCAGCCGAATGCCGACTTTCTTGAAAAAGTCGATTTAATTGAAGGAAGTAAAGTAGCAGCGCGCAAAAGACGGCGTCTTTACACCGTCCAAAATAGTAAAGTTGTCGACGAATCTCTTCGACGTCGACATAAAGCAAAGCAATTTATGGTGGTGGGGTTTGCTTATTATTCGGCGAAATAGTCGGTAGTGAGCGATTCAACATAATAAATTCATATGGGTACTCAACATAACTAAGATTTCATCCTTACTAAATGCACAGAACGATTTATATTTGATGTTTTGCAGGACTAGAAGTGGGAATGGGTTCTTCGTCGGCAGCGCCTGCCCATCACGTGTTATTTGCGATGTTTTCGTGATAAGGAACCAGTTGTCATTATAGTTCATTTTTTATATTCATAGATTTTAAATAGTATATCAGATTTTTACGATTTGTTTTTTGGTTGTTTCGGTATGAAACTTAATTGTTTATAGTTACTGTTTTGGTTTGTGAACAGTAATAGTGTACGCTGTAGGATCTGTCATTCGCGCAAAAGCTAAGAAGTGATCATCTCAGAATATTGTCCGATACCTAAAAAATGATCAATATTTTATACAAATATCTTAGTCATCGTATGTTATGAATACCAATAAAGTTAGATAAGTCTTCCAATTAAAATAAAAAAATCCTTACTACCGAAAATAAATTGAATGATAACTGATACTCTTTCTCTATATGAACTATGAAGCAGCCTACGCAAACATTATAGATCTCCTCAATTTTGTGGTAATGGCATCTCCTGTTGTAATACTGTTGTCAGTGGGAAATGGCTTTACAACAGATAAAAAGCAATTTATCTAAAGAAAAAATGATACATCGTAACATATGCCCCTTATGTAAATTGCTTTTTATCTGTCTATATAGCCATTTCATACTATACAAAATAGGTGTAGGTGGGATTCCCCTAAGGGGTGTGGGCTTTCTCTTGCCGTTTCTCATGTTTATGATTTCTGGTCTCCTAGAAGAAGCTATTGAGGCCTTTTAAAATGTTTTCTTTCATATTAATCTATCTTGCAACTGGATTCAAATAACTGGTATTTATTCAGGGATTAAACCATGAACAGAAAACTTAAGAGTTTAGTTGCTTATATCATGATAAAATCCCCATATAAGAGCTAGAGTAGATGAAAAAATTTCCAAAGATACAAAAGAAAAGCGGTATGATTGGGTACTCGAGTGGAATCTCAATCATATAGAGAAGAGAAAATAAATCCTTAGTAAAAGATGCAATTGAAAGTTGAAAACTCGAATTTGAAAAATTAAAGGTCGAAAGATCATTTTGGTGAAAGATGATAAGAGTGAGAGAAGTCTCTTAGCTAGAAGAAACGATATTTGGTGTATCTATTGTAGTAGAGAGGGACACTTATAATTGTACAATGGTAGAAGGTACCGAAAGAGCCATTGTATTAAGGGTGGAACTTGAGAAATATTGTCCAAGGATAGTAAGTGTATACCATGGAATAAGTAGACAATGAGACAAACATTAGATAAATAACTGCCTTATACTACTTGATGAAGAAGATGGATGTGAACTAATGGTTCGAGGAATGAATAAAGAGGAGTCCTCCATAGATAGAGACATCAATTGAACACAAGGATTGGTTCCATGAGCATTAAATGAATATTTAACACATGGTTATGAGGAATTGCAATGAAGAAGAAAGCGAAGAAAAATTAGAATTATAAATCATGTAGTACCACAAATTCAAGATGAAACTTTCAGCTACAAGTTATAGTAATGACATATCCAAAATATAGACCCCAATAAAACAAGTTATAGTAATGACTATTTTTAAATATGTGTAGGAGCAACAATTTTAGGGTAGATTAAGGAAAAGGAAGAGGTAAATCTATTATGGTGGTAAGCAAGGGTAAACAAGGAGTTAATAGTGTAGAAGCATAAGAAAAAAAAGAGTTTTTTGAATTATGTGATGATAGATGGTATGATATTAGTTTTCATAAAACCACACAATTTTTTAGAAATAGACTAATATAAATAGTAAATAGAGGAAATATTATTGTTAAATGCACCATACACTATTAAAGTACTATACAAGACAAAGTAGTAAACGCTGGAAGAAAATAGATATAGAAAATAAATATTAATTAGGAAAACTTTCATTATTAAACGGATATAAGTTAGTAAAACAAAAAAAACAACAAAAAGAGTTGTAATTACCCAAGGAGGAATAGATACAAGCAAAAAAAAGATATGCTAGAAAATTTTTATGAGACTAATGGAGAAGGAAAATACATAGATAAATAATAGCATGATTTAGTAGTTACAAAATTCAAAAAATTAATTGAAAAATGAAAAAATAAGAAGAAAATATGAAAGGTTATTTCTCAAAGAAAGAAGGAAAGACCTTAAAAGAGTTTGGATAATTTAAAAGAGGATAAATTTTTAGAACTTAAACAACTCTCATAGAACTAGAAGAAAAGGAATTAGAATGACAAACTCAAGTAAAGATTAGTCAAAATATAGGAAAAATAGAAGAAATAAAGGAGATTATAAGGAAGAAGAAGAAGCCAAGTAAAGATTAGCCAAAATATAGGAAAAATGGAAGAAAAAACTAGTATTTCTAGATTTGAAACTAAATGGAAGTGTAAGTAAAGATATATTTCTAGACCACTTTAATATTATGCCAAAGGAAGTATGAGAAGCATCCAATAAGTGAGAACTTCATAAAACACCTTATGGCATTGATTTAGCCAATGGAAGTCCCTAATTCTTTATGGGAATATGAAGATGTGCAAGTAGATTTGAGGGGAATTAAAATAAACATAGATTTTGAGGTCAACTACATTTATCAAGGGGCCTAATAAATATTCATTATCATACTATACATAAAATGACTCATAGATAATAATGCAATATGTGATGAATTTGAAAGAAGAGATTACACTACAAGGAAGTGGAAAAGAAATACATTTATTATCAATGAAGGTATGAATGAGTATATACAAAGGAAATACATGCCACAAAAGAAGAGGAAGATGAGAACGTAATATTAGGTATGAATGAGTATATACAAAGGATATACATGCCACAAAAGAAGAGGAATATGAGAATGAAATTAATAAGATATTACACATAATTGAAAGAATACTTATAAAATAATTTGATGGATAACCTGATTTAGAAGGAGAAATATTAAT